>NC_057803.1:106390372-106537328 GCF_018294505.1 Triticum aestivum
GCGGCGGCGGCGATGTGGGGCTCCCGCGCGCCACGTGTCGAGCTGCAATTGGCGCGGGCCGGCAGCGGATGTGTCCGGCTAGGTTTAGGACTTGTCCGGCGGCTGGAGAGGAGCGGGGCTAGGGTTTGGAAGGAGGGGATCCGGAATTTCGAGAGGGTGGTCTTTAAATAAGCATAGAGGGAGCTAGGAGAGTCCAAAGGAGGTGCGGTTTTCGGCCACGCGATCGTGATCGAACACTCTAGATGATGGAGAGGGTTTTGGTGGGTTTTGGGCCAACTTGGAGGGGTGTTGGGCTGCAACACACACGAGGCCTTTTCGGTCCCTCGGTTAACCGTTGGAGCATCAAACGAAGTCCAAATGGTACGAAACTTGACAGACGGTCTACCGGTAGTAAACCAAGGCCGCTTGGCAAGTCTCGGTCCAATCTGGAAATGTTTAATCCCCACATACGAAAGAAAGGTAGAAATGACCACCGGAGGAGAACGGTGCGCCGGAATGCAAAACGGACAACAGGGAAAATGCTCGAATGCATGAGACGAACACGAATGCAAATGCAATGCACATGATGACTTGATATGAGATGCCTGACAACGACAACAACACACAGAGACAAAAACCCGAACCCGAGAAAATAGAATAACTTAAGGCCGGAAACGACAAGAGTTGGATTACATATTGGGTAAATCATATCCGGGGTGTTACATGTCCCCTCCTCGGGGCTCCCCCGAGGTGCAACCAATACCCAACATGTTCCTTCTGGTCCATAAAAAATCTCCGTAAAGTTTCGTGGCATTTGGACTCTGTCTAATATTGATTTTATGCGATGTAAAAAAACACGAAAAAAACAGGAACTGGCACTTGGCACTATGTCAATAGGTTAGTACCAAAAATAATATAAAATGATTATAAAACATCCAAGATTGATAATATAACAGCATGAAACAATACAAAAATTATAGATGCGTTGGAGACGTATCAGCATCCCCAAGCTTAACTCCTACTCGTCCTCGAGTAGGTAAGTGATAAAAACAGAATTTTTGATGTGGAGTGCTGATTAACATGTCATATCTTATTCTTTTCTTTATAGCATGGACAATTGGACTTTTTATGTAATTCAAAGCAATAGTCTAGTTTTGACATAATAATTTAGATACTCAAGCATGCCAACAAGAAACCATGTCTTTCAAAATATCAATGCTAGAGTAAGTTATCCCTACAAAATCATATAGTCTTGTCATGCTCTGTCTTCTTAACACAAAGTATTTATCATGCACAACCCCGATGACAAGCCGAGCAATTGGTTCGTACTTTTTAACGCGCTTCAGCTTTTTCAACTCTTACGCAATACGTGAGCGCAAGCCATGGATATAGCACTATGGGTGGCATAGAGTATGATGATGGGGGTAAATATAGAGAAGACAAAAAAGTAAGAAAGTCTCACATCGATGCGGCTAACCAACGGGCTATGGAGATGCCCATCAATCGATATCAATGTGAGGAGTAGGGATTGGCATGCAACGAATGCACTAAGAGCTATAAGTGTATGAAAGCTCAATATGAAAACTGAGTGGGTGTGCATCTAATCCTATAATGAAAAATTCCCACTAGTATGTGAAAGTGACAATATAGGAGATTCTACATATGAAAAACATGGTGCTACTTTGAAGCACAAGTGTGGTAAAGGATACTAGCAATGCCCCTTCTCTCTTTGTTTATTTTTTCTTTTTTTCCCTTTTTTCCTTTTTTCTTCTTTTTTTTTCTTTTTTTCTCTCATTGTCCGGAGTCTCATCCCGACTTGTGGGGGGGATCATAGTCTCCATCATCCTTTCCTCACTGGGCACTGCTCTAAAAATGAATAATGATGATCATCACACTTCTATTTGCTTATAACTCAAAAGAAATAAAAAATTACATCTCGATACCTACGACAAAATATGACTCTATATAAATGCCTCTGGCATGTACCAGGATGTGCAATGATCTAGCGTAACATGTATGAAAAATGATGAATGGTGGCTGAGCCACAAACACTATGTCAGCTATATGATCATGCAAATCAATATGACAGTGAATGCTCAAGTTATCAAACGGAAGCGGTGGAAGTTGCATGGCAATATATCTCGGAATGGTCATGGAAAAGCCATAATAGGTAGGTATGGTGGCTATTTTGAGGAAGATATAATGAGGCTTATGTGTGATAGAGCGTATCATATCACGGGGTTTGGATGCACCTGCGAAGTTTGCACCACGTCTCAATGTGAGAAAGGACAATGCATGGTACTGTAGAGGCTAGCAAATTGCAAAAAGGTAAGAGTGTGTATAATCCATGGACTCACATTAGTCATAAAGAACACATATACTTATTGCAAAAGTTTATTAGCCCTCGAAGCAAAGTATTACTATGCATGCCCCTAGGGGATAGATTGGTAGGAAAAGACCATCGCTCGTCCCCGAACGCCACTCATAAGGAAGACAATAAAAAAAATCATGCTCCAACATCATAGCATAACGAGAGACTATATGTGCATGCTTCGGGAATCACAAACCTTAACGCTAATATTCCTACTAGAGCATAATTACTCATCAACATAACTCACATATCACATCATCATATATCAAAACTATTACTAAGAATCAAGTTTATTTTGTCCAATGATCTTCATGACATTTTTTCTTTTCTTTATCCTTCTTGGATATCTATCACTTTGGGACTAATTTTCATGGGTTGCTTTTCATAAGCTCAAACAAATATAAGTGAAGATCATGAGCATAATATTTCTTTTTCTCAAAATAGTTTAACTGAAGCAAGAGAGAATTTCTTCAAAATTATACTAACTCTCAAATAAATCTAAGTGAAGCAAGAGAGCATTTCTTCAAAAATGCTAAGCACATCGTGCTCAAAAAGATATAAGTGAAGCACTAGAGTAAGTCCTAGCTCATAAAACATTTAAGTGAAGCATAGAGAGCAATTCTAACAAGTCATGACATAATTTTGGCTCTCTAAAATACGTGTTTTCAGCAAGGATTGATGACTTAAAACACAAAATAAGCAAAGATTCATATCATACAAGATGCTCCAAGCAAAACACATATCATGTGACGAATAAAAATATAGTCTCGAGTAAAATACCGATAGTTGTTGGAAGAAAGCGGGGATGCCACTCGGGGGCATCCCCAAGCTTAGTTGGTTGCACATCTTTTGGATAATAGCTTGGGATGCCGGGGCATCCCCAAGCTTAGGCTCTTCCGTCATTCCTTCATCCATCGTAAGATAACCCAAAACTTGAAAACTTCAATCACACAAAACTCAACAAAACCTTCATGAGATCCGTTAGTATAAGAATAACAAAACACTACTATAAGTGCTGTATCAAACCAATTCATACTTTGTTTTTGTATTATATCTACTGTATTCCAACTTTTCTATGGCAAAAACTCATCAAAGAAAACCATAGAGCCATCAAAATAAGCACACAACACAAAGAAAACAGAATCTGTCAAAACAGAACAGTCTGTAGCAATCTGACTACTTAGAATACTTTTGTAATTCAAAAAATCCTGAAAAATTAGGAAGACCTGAGAAATTTGTATATTGATCTACTGCAAGTGGAATGGGTATTTTATCGCTCTCTGGTAAAAATGAAAATTGATTTCATGAGCGTAAAATTTTCTGTTTTTTCAGCAAGATCAAACAACAATCACCCAAGAAGATCCTAAAGGCTTTACTTGGCACAAACACTAATTAAACCATAAAAAACACAATCATAACAGTAGCATAATTGTGCTAACACACAGGAACAGGAAGCAAAAAGCAAAAATAAATTTTATTCATTGGATTGCCTCCCAACAAGCGCTATAGTTTTACGCCCTTAGCTAGGCATAAAGCAAGGATCTATGTTTTGTCATCTTTGGTTCGAGATCCATAAGATGCCCTCATGATTGATTCATAAGGTGGCTTAATTATAGTTCTAGGAAAGTGTTTCGTATGCTTTCTCAAAGGAAATTGGAGCTTAATATTGCCTTCTTTCATATCAATCACGGCACCGATAGTGCGTAAAAACGGTATACCAAGAATAATTGGACAAGACGGATTGCAATCAATATCAAGAACAATAAAATATATGGGCACATAATTCCTATTTGCAAGAATAAGAACATTATTAATTCTTCTCATATGCTTTTTAATAGTAGAATCCTCCAAGTGCATATTTAAAGAGCATGATTCAAGATCGGTAAGACCAAGCACATCACATAAAGATTTCGGAATTGTAGAAACACTAGCACCCAAGTCACACAAAGCAAAACACTCATAATTTTTAATCTTGACTTTGATAGTAGGTTCCCATGCATCATGCAATTTTCTAGGAATTGAAACTTCTAATTCCAATTTTTATGCCGACCCCCAGATCTGGCGAGAGGGTCGTATTCATCTCTCACTTCCTCCGAGGGCTAGGGTTCGCTCTCCACCCCTTTGTCCGGGGGCTAATGTTTTATTACGAACTAGATTTTCACGATCTAGCTCCGGATTCTTTCCTTTACTTCTCGGCATTTATTGTCATGTGCGAGACCTTCCTTCGAATCCCCCCACACTTCGGCTTATGGCTCAAGACCTTTGGTGTGAAGCCAAAGGCAGTTGACGGGGAAAGGTGGAGTGCGGCGGCGCTGTAGTGAGCCAGCTTACCAACACCCCCTGGCCAAAAGGCTCTTTCACCAAAACTTCCAATCAATGGCAGCGAGAGTGGTTTTACATTACAGAACCCCGTAGCACTAAGTGGGAAGCTACACCTGCATTCTGTTCCGGCCCTCCGTTACAGCTTGCATCATGGGTCAATAAGGGGCTGGACTGGGGATCAGTTGATGAAGTGCGGACCCTACAGAGCCGCATCCGAACCCTCCTCGAGAGGGACATCGACCTTGTCAGCGTGATTCAAGTAATGCTAATCTGCCGAATCCTGCCATGCCAGCGTAGGCCTCTCCGTATGTGGGAGTTTAATCCGGAAGGGCCTCGAACCCTCCAACACTTCTTCGGCACTAACTAATTAGGTGTTCGGCCCCCCTTCCCGAAGCCTCAGCGGATCCCGTATTAACAAGGATGCTAGCCCCGGCACCATACCAGATGTCTGTGAAGGAGGACAAGACGGGGAGCGGGTGGACCAAAGAGGGCCTCCATCCCAAAGATATTTTAGACGCCGTGTCTGGGGAGGTGAAAATTCCATCGCCCGAAGGCAAAAATAAAGGAGAAGCCAACATTCATTCCCCCTATGGTAAGAAAAGGGCCGTCCCCGAAGATTGGGAAGGAAAGGCTCCCAAGCGAGGCAAGATGCCCCTGTCGGGCGGCTCGGGCTTGAAGGACGACATTATCGCACAGTCCTCCAGCGAGGCCAAGCCTAAATCATAAGCAAACAAGGGCGTTTTACACATACCCCGTTCCTCCCTTGTGACTAGGGTAACATCTAAAATGTATGTTTTTTGCAGCTCGGCGCATGATTTTTCTCAACAATCATCTTCCTCGGGAGACCTTTTCCCAGAGATGATGGAAAGCGAGATGCCTCCACCAGTCTCCTCGCCCAATAATGTGGATGACCTCGAGGTGTCGTCCCGGAGGGTCTCTGCTGATCTGCAAGTGATGCGAGAGGTGACGAAAACACGAACCGAAGATGATACTTCGGTAGCCCAGGGTCCGGGGACCAATAATGAAGGCCCTGCACTGTCCGGCTTTCAACGAGAGACAACTCTATGGGCGAATGAACGTATCCCTTTGAAGGAAGGTCGTGCTGCTACGGCTGTTTCCGAAGACCCAGAAATGCCGGATATATTGACGAACATGCTGCGACAGGCGTCCGTCTCCGAAGACCATCTTACCTTGATGGGTACGATGGTTAAAAATGCCCTGTCCGTGAAAAGAGGATTGAATGAAGCCTTCACGAGCCTGTTAAGTGGTTTTGAGGTTTGTGATGTAATGCTTTCAATTGTGTTTTATTCACAAAATACTCCTATGTATAGATAGTAGCCCCTGAGACTCTGATAGGCTCCCCAAGGGAGGCAATCAGAGGATCAAAAATATTTACCCAGGAAATAATATGACTACTTGGAACACATGCTATTACTTCCCCTACAACTGCCCGATCCGCGGAGGTTGCGGATCTGCAGCGGAAGATTAATGAGGTGGATGATGACATCACGCTGATCAACAAGCGTCATGATGAGGCGCAAGGTATGTATTTGGGTCAGCCAGTACATTTATGCATGAGAACATGAGCGTGAAGCTGGGGTTGTATATTGAGACATGCGTAACTACAGATGGTGCTGCTGCGGTGGAGGCCCTTTGTGCTGAGCTTGCCCTTGCCAAGGAACAAACCCGGATGAGTAATCTGGCTTCCCATAAGGCGGCTAAAGAGTTAGAAACCGAACAGGCTGTTCGGCGCCAATGTGAGGAAAGAATTACTACCATGGCGCGCAAGCTGGAGGAGACCACCGTCCGGTGCGAATTCCTTGAGAAGGATAACAAGGCCAAAGCGGCCGATCTCGACAAGGCCTGACAAGAGGCGAAAGAAGCATGGTCTGAGTCTAGAGCGGCTCGGGAAGAGATCCGGCAAGCTGGGGAGATAGAGGCTGGTAAGCCTTTCTTGTTATAGACGAATTTCGGAGATCCGAAGTATTCCCCTCTTAACCAAATGTGGAGTTCTCTGGACACCTTTTTGGACATGCCGAAGAGTGCCTCCGATGCGTCGCAATTTTACCAAGTGCAGGAAGGGTGTGCCACGGAGAAGCTTTTTTGGTCACAGTTCGGCGCGCCAAAGAGTTAGTTGTTACTAAATGAACAGATGGCCCAGTGGGCCGAGCTCCATAGGATATCTGGTTCCGCCATGAACGACATCCTAGCCCAGCTGTGGCCTAGTGAGCCCATTCCGAATAGTTACTTCAGTTTGGTGCAGTGGCTTGTGGATGCGGTGCCGCGTATCGACGCCGTTAAGCGTTCAACATGCATTGAAGGTGCACAGATGGCCTTTGCTCGTGTCAAAACATACTGGGCCAAGATGAAGGCCACCGACGTTGCAGTGAGGAGTCCCCCCAAGGGTAAGGACCATCACGCACCCGAACATTATTTCGAGGACGTCTTAGAGGGTGCCTGCTTGATAGAGGGTCAATGCTCGAAAGATATGATATTTGAATGAAATGTATTGAATTGTAAAAGACATTATGATGATAATATTATGATTTTTTGCTTAAAAGTTTTTGGTTCCTCCTCTGCGGCCGCTGTTTACATAATCTGAAAGTTTTCTAGTCGTCGGCTTCAACCCCCATGTAGAAAATACGGGGGTGTTTGTAAAAGCATATGAGCACTCTTAACCCAACGTCTTGGTCCATGAATGAAGGTGTCAATGCGGTGAACGAGGCAACCAGACTATAGGGCGTTAACACTTTCACTTAGCCATAGGAGTTTTATGGTGGGTCTACGATATAAATCCTGGTATGTACGCTGTTATCCCAAATGTGGTGCGTTCACATGTGTGACCTAAAGAATGGTCCTTCGTGTAATACAGAGGGAATCGCGAAAGATTCCGATAAGTCGTCGAGTGGTTGACCAGCTCTCGCCGCATCATGACAGTCAGTTTTCGGCTTTCTCTACTGAGGTGCTCACCTGGGTAAACCAGGGCACAATCGCAGTAGTTCTCCCTTTACTACCTTAGCCGATGGAGCGGAACGTAAGGTAGCAAGCACAGGAGCTGGGCAACCCAACTATTGACCCAAGACATGATTCGGAGCTGATGCATATAAGGCCAAACTCGTGATGCCGAAGTATGCTATAAAGCTGTTCGGACTTATTGGTAGTTTAGTTTGTTCCCATATCAAGCCCCTGGTGGGGCATGTGAAATAACACACGGAGCAAAATACAGTTTTTTAGAGAAAATTGAATACATGATATAAATTATATTCACTAGAACTTGAGTAACATGCCAATCATTGTTTTGTATATAATAATGCCATGACCCTGGCTATGTGACATGCCAAGGGTCGATGGCTGAGGTAGACGGCACTTTACAGGCTCGCAAAATAGATAGTACGGTCTAAAAAAGTTGTTTTGGACCTCCTATCGCACGTCTGCGCCACCTTTCCTCGATGAAGGGGCTCCTTAAAGGGAGTAACTTTTGGATGAAATGTACAAACCGGAACTCCGATGGAGTCGGTGAGATGACCAGCCTGCGAGTCACCTATGATAGAAGGATAATGAAAAAAGAAAAAGTCATCAGAAAAGAATTGAAAAGAAGTGGGTTATAGAAGTACTTGTAGGCCCGTCCGTATTATGCCTCCGCCAACGCCCATGGTATTTTAAGTGCATAGTTATGTACGCGCGGTATAGATTTCGCAGGTGTATGAGGTGGACGGCGGAGGCCGAACTGTTAGTCCAGCTCCATAATTTGTCGGCCCTGCCGAATGGGGACCGGCGGCTTTATGGCCGACAAGGTACGCGGTTTAATAAGGCCGACTTGTACTCCGGCTGGAGGGAACGTAGTATGATACTTAGTCCGGAGGGAGTATGTCTCATGCTCCTCTGTAGGGGCGTGTGTCATGTATACCATGTTCACCGTTTTTACCTCGGGGGAAAATTGCTTCTGACCCCCGGTATTTGGTTGGTGAATCTCTTCGTCATCGCTATCACTGGGCGGTCTTTCCCCTTATGTTCAGTGTTGAGCCTGCCGGCCTGTTTGAAGACCCAACAACTTCTGTTAGTGTGATCGGCTGGCTTATCGGGATTGCCATGAATCTGGCAGGGTCAATCCAATATCTTGTCTAAGGTGGATGGCTCTTCTCTGTTTGCCTTGAAATGCTTTTCCCATTGACCGGGTTTGGGGCCGCTGAATCCGGTGTTGACCGCTATGTTGCGTGTTCTCTCATTATCATTGCGATGTTTGTGTTTGCTGCGTCGTGGTTTGCCATTGTCGTCTCGGACTTCGGTATGCCCGGATCACTGGCACTGTTGCTTCTACGAGCAAGCCAGTTGTCTTCTCCCGCAAAAGCGGGTCATCACAATGGTAAGGTCTGACATGGATTTTGGTTTTTCTTGACCGATGTGGTGGGCGAGCCACTCGTCCCGGACGCTGTGTTTGAAGGCTGCTAGGGCTTCTGTGTCTGGACAGTCGATGATTTGGTTCTTTTTTACTAAGAACCTTGTCCAGAAATTCCTGGCTGACTCTCCGGGCCGTTGAACTATATGGCTTAAGTCATCGGCGTCTGGTGGCCAGACATATGTACCTTGGAAGTTGACGCGGAAGGCGTCTTCCAAATCCTCCCAGCTGCCAATAGAGTCTTCGGGCAGACTGTTTAACGAGTGCCGAGATGGACCTTTGAGTTTTAACGGGAGGTATTTGATGGCATGAAGGTCATCTCCGCGGGCCATGTGCATATGGAGAAGGAAATCCTCGACCCATACCACGGGATCAGTTGTTCCATCATATGATTCGATATTCACGGGTTTAAACCCTTCTTGGAGTTCATGCTCCATTACTTTGTCTGTGAATCAAAGAGGGTGGGCGGTGCCTCTATGTTGGGCCACATTGCGACGTAGCTCCGATGGAGTCGGTCTGCGGTTTTTGGCCCGGGTGTGACTAGACTTGTCACGTCCGAATAGATAGCCGTTGTCACGTGTCGGGGCACGTCCTCACGATTCGTAGATCGATCTGGTATGTCTTGCTCTATTGTCCAGGTCCCGCCGAAGGTCATATGTGTGACCATGAGCTATGTTGTCTCTGCCTTTACGGTGAAGAGGGGCGGGCTGGTGTTCGGCTTGAGTTGCCGCTTTGTCCCGACCACGTGGTGGTTAGCCGCATTGTGCGGTGATGGTATGGGCTTCGGTGCCTCGTCCTCGACCTGAGGTAGCAATTTGCGCTTCGGGTAATTTTTTACTGGGCGCTTGAGGCCGTATTCTTCGGCTGCTAGGACATCAGTCCATCTATCATTGAGCAGATCTTGGTCAGCTTGAAGCTGCTGCTGCTTCTTTTTCAGGCTCCTTCCAGTGGCTATTAGCCGACTCTTAAAGCGCTCCTGCTCCTGAGGTTCCTCACGCACGATAAAATCCTCGCTACCGAGACTCACCTCATCCTCGGAGAGTGGAAGATAATTACTGTCCTTCGAGTCATCGTTTATGGACTTTTCGTCAGGGCTAACTTGCCCGTTTTCCCGATCGTCATGTTCGGTAGTTCGTTCGTCGGGATCTTCTCTGTCTTCGGCACCATCCGGAGTGTGTCCTCTCCTGCGTTCGTATCGCCGTTTATTCCATGACGTGACTTAGAGCGGCGCCACTGATGCCGGCGTTTTGGTTGTATCACAGGAGGTTTGTCCTCAACTGGATCTGCTTTCTTGTTGTCGTTAGTCCTCTTAGGTGTATCCACCATGTATACGTTGTAGGAAGAGGTGGCTGTCCAGCGTTTGGTAAACGGCGGGTCTTGGCCCGGTTCCTCATTGGCATCGTTATCCATACCGTTGGTGTCCTCCGAGCCGTAGTTGAGCGAGTCGGTTAAGTCTTCGACAGTGTGTATGAAGTGGGTGGTGGGTGGGAAGCAAAATTCTCCGTTATCAATCTCCAGTTCAAACCGGATAGAGTTCGGCTGTGAGCCCCCCGCTAAGGATAGTGCTCTTAACGAGTTTAGCACGTCGCCCAAAGGAGAATGCCGGAAGATGTCCGCGGTGCTGAATTCGGTGATTGATGACCGATCGTGCTCGATATGCACGGACACACATAGTTCGGAACCTGTAGCCGAAGATAGGTCCGTAGTTCCGGTGACATAGATGTCACTTGAAGTTAAGTTTGTGTCTGGCTCCAACGCCGCTGAGACCGCGGCTTCCACGACGGGGTTGAGCTTCACGTCTTCGGATGCCGCGATCTGCTCCAGATCTATGGCTGGAGCAGCTATAGGTACTATCTCCTGCGTGCGGACCGATGACAGATTTAGGTCATGTTCATCGTGGTGGCAGAGAGCGGCTGTCGTGGTTTCGAATCCGTTGAAGATCAAGTCTCCACGGATATCTGCGACGTAGTTCAAGTTTCCAAATCTGACCTGGTGGCCAGGGGCGTAGCTTTCGATCTGCTCCAGATGGCCAAGCGAGTTGGCCCTCAGTGCGAAGCCGCCGAACACGAAGATCTGTCCGGGGAGGAAGACTTCTCCTTGGACAGCATCGTTGTAGATGATTGAAGGAGCCATCAAACCTTTTGAGGATGGCACAATGGAACTCTCAATGAAAGCACCAATGTCGGTGTCAAAATCGGCGGATCTCGGGTAGGGGGTCCCGAATTGCGCGTCTAGGATCGATGGTAATAGGAGACGGGGGACACAATGTTTACCCAGGTTCAGGCCCTCTCTATGGAGGTAATACCCAACTTCCTGCTTGATTGATCTTGATGAATACGAGTATTGCAAGAGTTGATCTACCACGAGATCGTAATGGCTAAACCCTAAAAGTCTAGCCTGGCTATGATTATTCGGGGGTTATCTACGGACCTAGCCCTCTGGTTTATATAGACACATGAGGCATCTAGGGTTACACAAGGTCGGTTATAGAGAAAGGAATATTCATATTTGGTCGCCAAGCTTGCCTTCCACAGCAAGGAGAGTCCCATCCAGACACGGGTAAAGTCTTCGATCTTCGTATCACGGCCCAACAGTCCGGCCCATATCAATAGGTCGGACGCCCGAGGACCTAATGTCTACTACACAACCTTCTTCTTGTAGACGTTGTTGGGCCTCCAAGTGCAGAGGTTTGTAGGACAGTAGCAAATTTTCCTCAAGTGGATGACCTAAGGTTTATCAATCCGTAGGAGGCGTAGGATGAAGATGGTCTCTCTCAAGCAACCCTGCAACCAAATAACAAAGAGTCTCTTGTGTCCCCAACACACCCAATACAATGGTAAATTGTATAGGTGCACTAGTTTGGCGAAGAGATGGTGAAACAAGTGGTATATGGATGGTAGATAATACTTTTTGTAATCTGAAAATATAAAAACAGCAAGGTAACTAATGATAAAAGTGAGCGTAAACGGTATTGCAATGCATTGAAACAAGGCCTAGGGTTCATACTTTCACTAGTGCAAGTCCTCTCAACAATAATAACATAATTGGATCACATAACTATCCCTCAACATGCAACAAAGAGTCACTCCAAAGTCACTAATAGCGGAGAACAAACGAAGAGATTATGGTAGGGTACGAAACCACCTCAAAGTTATTCTTTCCAATCAATCCGTTGGGCTATTCCTATAATTGTCACAAACAGCCCTAGAGTTCATACTAGAATAACACCTTAAGACACACATCAACCAAAACCCTAATGTCACCTAGATACTCCAATGTCACCTCAAGTATCCGTGGGTATGATTATACGATATGCATCACACAATCTCAAATTCATCTATTCAACCAACACATAGAACCTCAAAGAGTTCCCCAAAGTTTCTACCAGAGAATCATGACGAAAACGTGTGCCAACCCCTATGCATAGGTTCATGGGCGGAACCCGCAAGTTGATCACCAAAACATACATCAAGTGAATCACGTGGTATCCCATTGTCACCACAGATACGCACGACAAGACATACATCAAGTGTTCTCAAATCTTTAAAGACTCAATCCGATAAGATTACTTCAAAGGGGAAACTCAATCCATTACAAGAGAGTAGAGGGGGAGAAACATCATAAGATCCAACTATAATAGCAAAGCTCGCGATATATCAAGATCGTATCACCTCAAGAACACGAGAGAGAGAGAGATCAAACACATAGCTACTGGTACATACCCTCAGCCCCGAGGGAGAACTACTCCCTCCTCGTCATGGAGGGCACCGGAATGATGAAGATGGCCATCAGAGAGGGATTCCCCCTCCGGCAGGGTGCCGGAACGGGTCTAGATTGGCTTTCGGTGGCTACGGAGGGTTCTGGCGGCGGAACTCCCGATCTATTGTGCTCCAGGATGTTTTTAGGGTATATGGAGATATATAGGCGGAAGAAGTACGCCAGGGGGGCCACGAGGGGCCCATGAGGGTGGAGGGCGCGCCCAGAGGGGGTGGGCGCGCACCCTGCCTCGTGGCCTCCTCGTAGGTCCCCTGACGTGCAATGCAAGTCTTCTAGGCTTCTTTTGGTACAAAAATAAGTTCCGTGAAGTTTCAAACAATTGGACTCCGTTTGATTTTCCTTCTCTTCGAAACCCTAAAATAGGCAAAAAAACAGAAACTGGCACTGGGCTCTGGGTTAATAGGCTAGTCCCAAAAATCATATAAAATAGCATATAAATGCATATAAAACATCCAAGGTTGATAATATAATAGCATGGAACAATCAAAAATTATAGATACGTTGGAGACGTATCTGGACCCCTTAGTCCAGGACTCCCTCAGTCACCCCGAGTTAAATGACGGGTCGATCATAATATTGGCTGAAGTGTTTACGGCTTGACCTCGGCTGTCACCGAACACTAACTGGGGGCTCGTAACTAGCCTCCCCAATTCAAAGCTCCTATGACTACGTGAAAGTTATAAAGCCCACATATCTGATTGCCTCGTTTCCGCTAGCACAACCGCTTCGGGCACCAAGACGTCGGCTAAAGGTTGTTTTTTTATTGCGAAAACACCCTGAGTAGCATCTACAAGGGGGTGGAAGCCGACGATAGGCCACTTTCAACTGATAAACAGTCACAAAGGAGTCAAAATAAACATATCATCGGCGTTTGTATTTCATATACGAGGGCTGCCTTCTGCAATCATCATTATAAAGCCATAAATATGCATCAATTTGACTTAAGATTTTGGCCAAGCTGGGTTGCCTAGCTCCTGTGCTTACCCCTACGTTCCTGATTGTTCGGCTAGGCGGTAAAGGGAGAACCTCTGTGATTGTTACTACCGAGTCATCCGAGTTAGTACCTCAGACTGGGTGAAGCCGAAAGCTAGCGATCTTAAAGGATATAATTGGTCGGCAACTACGGAAGTTAAAATTTTGGTTCATTAATACTATAGAGTTCGGGAACTTTCCCCGAACTAAATCCTCAATATTTTCCTCCCATGTTGATCGGAGGTGAGGTTTTATGATCATGATCAGCATGACAACCCAAAGAAAGGAACCGATAGTGGGACTCTTTTCTTCGGAAGATGTTTCTTATGTTAAAACGTAATATAACATATCTCTCCATGTACCTTTGTTTATAAAACCGTATGGCTGGATTGCCTTGTTTATCATAAATATTTGCCCTCATAAAGGCTTTATAAAGTGGGACAAACACTCCCTGGCTAATGGCCGAGGAGGTTGAAGCCGATGGTCGGTCAACAAAGTTTTGTATAATGCGGATCCGAGCATTAATGATGTAAAGTACTTGGGTACATAGAATCATTACACATCAATTGTGAGCAAAAATCAATTTTTTCACAGCCAATCTTTTAAAGAGTCAATGGCACAGTCTCTTTGAGACAATCGAGCAGCTCACATAATGCTCTCATAACTCATTATTAGCATTGATTTCCTATCTATTAAGTCCCTTGAGGCCGATCTTGGCGAGCTCAGCTTTTGTTAGCTCTAACTCCTTTATGAGATCTTTATTATCTTTCTGAGCAGTTTGTGTTAAACACAACAAGTTTTTTTTCTGTCAAACGGATATCGATCCTTAATTCGGCCACCCGTGCCCACATTAATGCTCGAGGGCTACTGGGCTTTGCGCTCATTATTTATAAAAATTAAAAGGGCACATCGATCCCCTGATCTGGTGTTGCCACCCAACCAGTGGCTCGAGGGCTATTGCATTGCCTATTCAATGTAGAAAATTCAAAGTGCTCAGTGTTCGACATAACCGAACTATGGACAAGCGCGTCTTCGGACGACAATAAGTACCATATGGGACTTATACGGCATCAAGCTGATATATCACGGCGACTTCTCAGGGTCCCGTCCATCGATCACTATTACCTCTAATATATTACACCGCGTTTCTATTCCTACGTATGCCGCCGAGCTAGGAGTTGATCCTCAGGCCGATTTTGCGAATCGACCTGAGTCTCAGGGGCTACTAGGATCAGCGGTTTCAGGTTTTCCTTTAGGTGCATCTCAGGTTTTAGACCGACACACACTTAAGGGCTACTGGTTATACATATTGACAACAAATAAATTTACAGGCATTGGAAATAAAATCCACAAACAATTAGCCTATGACCGAGGTGCTGAACCACTTCGAAAGCATTTCGGGATATAGCTCGGATGCAAGTGGCTGGATCCATAGAGGGCATTTCCAGCATTAAGCTCAGTTAAACTCCTTCAACTTTTTCGAACCAAGGTGATCTATGACACATTGGATACGGTCTGGCGCTGGAGCTCGGATGCAGTCCGACATTGGAACTTGGCTATAACAAGACCCTTTGGATACAGTCCGGCATTGGAGCTCGGATACAATCCGGCGTTGGAGCTTGGAAGCGGTCCGGTGTTGGTGCTCGACTGCAAAAAGATACCTCGAATGTAGTCCGACGTTGGAGCTCAGATGCAACATGACACTACCGCACGACAAATACTTCAAACCCTAGGTGTGGCATAAAAATAACAAGCCGTTGATAAAGGCCGGAGACTTAAAGGGCTCTTCCGATACCCGGCGTGTGAGATCTTCAGATTTAGCTCGATAATCCTCAAGATAAAAGATGGGAAGATTTGTTGAACCAATTTTCAAGATCAATGACCGAAGACGAAGAACAGTCGGAAGAACCGAGGAGTGTCCCCAACTTGAAGACCAGTTCAGGGGGCTACTGACGGTGTCCTGGACTAGGGGGTACTCACCACATCGTCTCCCGATCAGTTCGATTGGGCCGAGGACCCCCATGGCCGTTTACTCATGGGCCAGTTCGGACAGCCGATGCACACACGAGGAAGATTTGACAAGACTTGGCGATCAAGACAAGGACTCCTCTCCACCGACGTATTCGACTAGGACTCTTATTATCCTAGGCCTTTGGTACATTATGTAAGCCGAGGCCAGGCTAGTTGATAGATCATTATGACATTATTCATCATACCTCTAGGGCTTAGACCGTAATATATGATCCCGAGGTAGATGAACTCTGTACTTGATACTTCATCAATATAAACAAGAGCAAGACATAGGATTTTACCTCCGTCACGAGGGCCCGAACCTAGGTAAAACATCATCTCCTTTGTTCCTGTTACCATTGATCCGAGAATCCACAGCTCAGGACCCCCTACCACGAGATCTGCCGGTTTTGACACCGACAGTAATACCTACTGCATCGGGTCCAATGAAAATCTTTTGTGACAATACTAGTGCAATTGCCTTGGCAAAGGAATCCAGATTTCACAAGAGAACAAAGCACATCAAGAGATGCTTCAATTCCATCCGCGATCAAGTCAAGGAGGGAGACATAGATATTTGCAAGATACATACGGATCTAAATGTTGCAGACCCGTTGACTAAGCCTCTCTCACAAGCAAAACATGATCATCACCAAGACTCCATCGGTGTTAGAACCATTACTATGTAATCTATATTACTGAATCTAGTGCAAGTGGGAGACTGAAGGAAATATGCCCTAGAGGCAATAATAAAGTTGTTATTTATATTTCCTTATATCATGATAAATGTTTATTATTCATGCTCGAATTGTATTAACCGGAAACTTAGTACATGTGTGGATACATAGACAAACAGAGTGTCCCTTGTATGCCTCTACTTAACTAGCTCGTTAATTAAAGATGGTTAAGTTTCCTAGCCATAGACATGTGTTATCATTTGATGAACGGGATCACATCATTAGATAATGATGTGATGGACAAGACCCATCCGTTAACTTAGCATAATGATCGTTTAGTTTTTTTTGCTATCGCTTTCTTCATGACTTATACATGTTCCTCGGACTATGAGATTATGCAACTCCCGAATACTAGAGGAACACCTTGTGTGCTATCAAACGTCACAACGTGACTGGGTGATTATAAAGATGCTCTATAGGTGTCTCCAATGGTGTTTGTTGAGTTGGCATAGATCGAGATTAGGATTTGTCACTCTGTGTATCAGAGAGGTATCTCTAGGCCCTATCGGTAATGCACATCACTATGAGCCTTGAAAAGCAATGTGACTAATGTGTAAGTCAAGGGTTGATGCATTACGGAACGAGTAAAGAGACTTGCCAGTGACGATATTGAACTAGGTATGGTGATACCGACGATCGAATCTCGGGCAAGTAACATACCGATGACAAAGGGAACAACGTATGTTGTTATGCGGTTTGACCGATAAAGATCTTCGTAGAATATGTAGGAGCCAATATGAGCATCCAGGTTCCGCTATTGGTTATTGACCGGAGATATGTCTCGGTCTTGTCTACATAGTTCTCGAACCCCTTGGGTCCGCATACTTAACGTTCGATGACGATTTGTATTATGAGTTATGTGATTTGATGTACCGAAGTTTGTTCGGAGTCCCGGATGAGATCATAGACATGATGGGGAGTCTCGAAATGGTCGAGACATAAAGATTGATATATTGGAAGGTTATGTTTGGACACTGGAATGGTTTCATATAGGTTCGGGCATTTCCGGAGTACTGGGGGTTTATCGGAAACCCCCGGGGGGTTAGTGGGCATTCATGGGCCCTAGTGGAAGAGAGGAGGCGGCAGCCAGGTGGAGGCGCGCGCCCCCCAAGCCCAATCCGAATTGGACTAGGGTTGGGGGGCGCCCCCCTTTCCTTCTTCTCCTCCCTCTCTTTCCCCCTTCTCCTTCTTGGAATAGGAAAGGGGGGGCGAATCCTACTTGGACCGGGAGTCCAACTAGGACTCCCCCTTGGCGCGCCACACCTTGGCCGGCCTCCTCCTCACCCTCCTTTATATACATGGGAGGGGGCACCCCAAAGACACACCAAATTTTCTCTTAGCCATGTGCGGTGCCCCCTCCAAAGTTACACACCTCGTTCACATGTCGTAGGGCTTAGGCAAAGCCCTGCGCTGGTAAACTTCATCATCACCGTCTCCACGCCATCGTGCTGATGGAACTCTCCCTCGGCCTTAGCCAGATAAAGAGTTCAAGGGACATCACCGAGCTGAGTGTGTGATGATCGCGGAGGTGCCGTACGTTCGGTCCTTGGATCGGTTGGATCGCAAAGACGTTCGACTACATCAACCGCGTTACTAAACGCTTCCGCTTTCGGTCTACGAGGGTATGTGGACACACTCTCCCCGCTCGTTGCTATGCTTCTCCTAGATTGATCTTGCGTGATCGTAGGAATTTTTTTGAAATACTACGTTCCCCAACATTTATTGGGTACCTTCTTCGTTACTAGTAGAGGGCCCGCATTACTAGTGATGGGAGTGAAGGAAATATGCCCTAGAGGCAATAATAAAGTTGTTATTTTATATTTCCTTATTCATGATAAAGTTTTATTATTCATGCTAGAATTGTATTGATCGGAATCTTAAATACATGTGTGAATACATAAACGAATAATGTGTCCCTAGTGAGCCTCTACTAGACTAGCTCATTGATCAAAGATGGTTAAGGTTTCCTAACCATGGATATGTGTTGTTATTTGATAATGGGGTCACATCATTAGGAGAATGATGTGATGGAAAAGACCCGTCCATTCACTACAAAAAAGACACATCCGTGACATTTTGGGCCGAACGAATTGTTTTTCTGTCATACATATGACACTTCTATGACGATAATTGTGACAAAACCCGATATCATCATAGATGTGGTGGGCTCCTACTTCTATGACAAAAAATCATGACAGAAAATGGGCTTTTCATCCTGGGCGGGCCGGAGACGCAGCTGCATGACATTCTTTGGGTCGTCCATGACGGAAAAAACCGTGGTAGAAGCGAGGGCGAGGAAAATTTCAGGGTGTTCCCGGTTACGGTGGGAGGTCGGGGCCGAGCGATGCGCGTTTCTCTCATACACGTACGCGCATGTGTGCGAGGCATTGGCTCTAACTGAACCCGAGCGAGGCGTTGGGCTCTAACTGAACCCGAGCAATTGCACTGCAGGCTACGCGTTACTGAACCCGAGCGATCGATCGATGGCTGTTAACTGAACCCGATCGAGCGATTCCTTCGCTACTGCTGCTAACTGAAGTCGATCGATGGCTGTTAACTGAACCTGATCGAGCGATTCCTTCGCTACTGCTGCTAACTGAAGTCGATCGATTGGATTAACAGTGAGCGTTGCGGGGGGGGGGGGGGTGGATTAACAGTGAGCGGTGGCGTTGCCTCTGGATGAACAGGACCCCGTGGTGTGGAGGGCTGGATCAACAGTAGACGATGGAGGGGTGCCCATGGAGGGGTGGTTGAACAGGACCCCGTGGTGTGGAGGGCTGGATGAACAGTAGACGATGGAGGGGTGCCCGTGGAGGGGTGGTTGAACAGGACCCTGTGGTGTGGAGGGCTGGATGAACAGTAGACGGTGGAGGGGTGGTTGAACAGTAGCTGGTGGAGTAGAGCACGGTGGAGGCTAGATGAACAGGAGCCCGTGGAGGCTGGAGGAGGTCGACGATAGCCCATGGAGGCTAGAGGAGGTCGACGGTGGAGATGAACAGTATCCCATGGAGTCCCGTTTTGCGGTACGCCACACCCCTCCCGATGAACAAGACCCCCATTTCGACCATAGGAGGTCCGTTTCGTCCGTTTTGCGGTACGCCACATCCCTCCCGATCAATAGGACCCCCGTTTCGACCGTAGGAGGTCCGTTTCATCTGTTTTGCGGTACGCCACACCCCTCCCGATCAACAGGACCCCCGTTTCGACCATAGGAGGTCTGTTTCCTCCGTTTTGCGGTACGCCACACCCCTCCCGATCAACATGACCCCCATTTCGACCGTAGGAGGTCCGTTTCCTCCGTTTTGCGGCACGCCACACACCTCCCGATCAACAGGACCCCCGTTTCGACCGTAGGAGGTCCGTTTCCTTCGTTTTGCGGTACGCCACACCCCTCCCCATGAACACGACGCATTCCGTTGCCTCCCCATGAACACGACGCATTCCGTTGCCTCCCCATGAACACGACGCATTCCGTTGCCTCCCCATGAACACGACGCATTCCGTTGCCTCCCCATGAACACGGCGACGACGCTGTTTCTCCGTTCCGACCCAGCCATGTACACGAGCCCTCGCCGTACGTATGCGCGAGTAGGCGTTCGAGACCCTGCCCGTATGTACGTACGTCGCCGTATTTTCTTTCTTGCACCCTGGCCGTTGTTCGTACGTGTACATGCTACGTGCGCGCCTCTACTACGACACGTACGTGCCTCTACTATGACACGTGCGCGCCTCTAATCGACCAGTATATATGTACATACACGTTCGCAACCAGAATGACAATGCTACGTACGCTTTGACCAGGTGGGTCCCGACTGTCAGGCACTTCCTTGCCTACGAAGATGTATCTGGTGGGTCCCAGCAGTCAGGGGGCGAATCATTTTGGTTTTTTTTTGCCCAGACGCACTTCCTTGCGTGCGAAGATGTAGCTGGTGGGTCCCAGTAGTCAGGGGGGCGAATCGTTTTTTTGCCCGAATGCACTTCCTTGCGTGCGAAGGTGTAGCTGGTGTGTCCCAGCAGTCAGGGGGTAACATTTTTTTGGCGAAATACGGTGGCCCATCCGGTGGGTCCCTGTTGTCAGGTGGAGGAATCATTATTTTCCGTGTAATAAGGAGGCACTTCCTTGCTGCCGCCATGGACCCAGCTGTCAGCCTCTCCACGTACAGTCCACATCCGATGGAAGTCGTTCCTTGACCACGTTGAACACGCCACGCCGAGAGCACCAGGGCGGTGGACGACGGCGAGGCCTAGGAAGGGGACGACGCGGAGCCGGTGAAGACGCGACAGTGGATGCCCACACGGAGAGGAGTATGAGGGTTCACTCGTTCGGCTGCGGTGTGAGGCTGCCGTCGCCGCAGGGCCTGGCCAGCAGTGGGACCCGCGGCAGCACAGCCAGCCACGGGAGGCAGGAGCAGGCGGCACGACCGACGCTGCTTTGGGCGAATGGACCAAGAAGACCAGAGGTTGAAGAAGCACTACGGCCATTGGATGGAGATCGTACGGTCACTGAAGCTAGAATCGTTTATATTGACTAAGTTGACAAAGCCCTTGGTACGCTCCAACTTAGTAGGCCCAGAGGTCAGCCTCCGAAATGGTGCGCCCCAGATGTCAGGGGGAGGAATCATTTTTTGGGCGGCCGAAGCTAAGAATATCTGAGATTGAAGAAGAAGCACGACATCCGTTGGATAGACATCCAACGGCCAGTACTGCTAGAACCGTGTGTTGACTCTAATAAGTTGACAAAGCCTTGCATACGTGTCAACTTATTTTTTTAGGGGACGCGTCACGTACTAGGCCCACAAGTGTGTGGCAGAGAACTTATAGCCCATTAGCTTTTTGTAAGAATGTACATCCCATTTTTGAATTCTAATGGAATTTACAACAGCCCATTTACAGTTTGTTAAAAGTACATCCCATTTTCTAGCTAGGACAACGATTAATAATTTCAACCAACCATTGAAGACAGAATTTAATAAAATTTCCCACATTTTGATGGGATCCGAAATATTTTTATCCTGAAATTTCTAGTTAGATTAAATATAAATTTGTATTACGTAAAAATCCAACGAAACATCGCAGACGCAAAAATGAAAATTTAAGGTTTTCAAAATCCATAAATAATATTTTATAAACTAATTTCGTGTTTGGTGCAATTTTTATAGTTACTGCCCAATTTTTATAATTACATCCCATTTATTATTTTTTAAAGCCCATTTTCCTGTTAAGCCTAATGCATCCCTCCTAAGAAAGATTTGCAGCCCAGCGGGGCGGAGAATAACAAGTTGACCTTGCCTGGGTATTCCTCAAAAAGACGTATAGCTGGGCTAGCCATTTTCATCTTGAAAAAATTAGTATCTGGGCTGGATATCTGGCCTGGGCTAGACGGGCCACAGCCCGCCCAGTTAATACCCTGCTCTCCTTTGAACAACAATGAAATCATCGCCAAGAAAAACTCTGTAGCTGCTTGGTCCCAGCTGTCGGCCGCACCTTGTGCAATTCTCTCATTTATATTGACTACATAGGTTGACAATGGTGTGGGACCGTGATGTCAGGAAACCAGGAGAAAGCAAAAAAACTATAGTTGTACATAATAAGGAGACACTTGCGTACGTACGGCTATGGCCCTAGTGGGTCCCTAGTGTCATCCAGTCAAAATAAAGTCATCTCCTGAATCCTCATGTTCGTTGACGATGTTAACAATGCTCGGCGCCACGACGAGCGCAACAACTCGAAGGACAACGGAGAGGGCCTCGCGGGCCCTATGGATGGTCTGATACAGTGCCCGCTGCTCATTCAGGAAGCCAGGATCATCGGACACCTATGAGCACCTTCGAGAAACTTAGACGGCATGAAACGGTAAGGCCGCGCTTGGGAGCTCTGGTTTATTTCAAACCTGTATTAACATACAAGTGTAATTTACTCGTCATCGGAAATAACGCGTAAAATACAGGCGTAATGAAACCGAGGGCCCAAGGTCTGTAAGTAAAACCGGCGGGTTACGCTTGCAATTTGAGAGACCAGTGTATATTTTATGAGCACTGCTATATGGACGACATTACCAGACGATACATGCACGACGTGCGTATCATGTCATCCATGGGCAAGGCTGAAACAACAGCTAACGGCTGGATTAGCAATCGTCCGAGTGTCGTTCAACGTTTTTATCGTGTGTGAAGTACTTCTGATATTTTACTAGTCGAAATCGACCAACCAAGCGCCTTCGCCCAAGACCATCTGCTTTAATTTACAAGCGTCAGTTTTACAAGCGGTTTTGGTTGGAAAATGACGATCCAATCACGGCCTAATGTCATGAGTTGGTTGGAAGATCATATGGTTTCACGTCTAACCTACCCGACTTGTCGTATAGGCTATGAATGAAACATCAGACGATGAACTTCTTAAGAACGGCAACAACAGAAGAGGATGATCTTCTTAACAAGCAAATCACTGGCATTAGATCGACATGCAAAACAATACGAAACATTATTCTCAGGAGGCACGGTGAATAGCTCGTGATGCCACATGCCACAACATTCCAAGCTCAACTTTGCAATCAAACACAAGGCCTGGCATTACATAGACAATATTCAGAACAAACTCTTAACACAGGAATATCTCAGCAGAGTAACTATTTACTTCTAAACTGAACACAGGAATAGGAAAAAACACTCGATGCTGCTCACAGCAAGGGCGTCCCACTCAAAAATATCAAATGCATGTCTTCTGGCTAACATCAATGAGCAAATTTTGACAAGGTTTTCCAATTCCAATATATTAAACTAACTCTTCTTGCTAACATCAATGATTAAACTTTGACAAGCTTATCCCATTCAAAATATGTAATGCCTATGATCGTGGAGTCCTATCGTAGCTTCTTGTACTTGTTTGGGCACTTTTTGCCCAGGGCACTCCACGTGTTGTTAAATTGCCAATGGTCTCTGCACACTAGTCATGTCACCAGTGTCTAATAATACTCTGTAAAGCTTCTCGGTCATTCCTTCTGTAATGCAGCGCAAACAATGACTGCTTCTTTCTGCAAAGTGGAACAACCAACTGGACCCAATAATGCAGCATTTTGCCTTACACATTGGCTCCTTTTGTGCAGTTCAACTAAAATCGTAGTCGGAATAAAACCGAGCTTTAATTTTGATACCCCTAGAAGCAACAGTAGGTATAAGGGAAATAATTACTGAGAAATAACGGTTGATGACTTGTACTCCCAGAAGAAAAGCATCTACTGATCTACTTTATCTTAATGGGAAACAAAGCAGGAGAGTATCAATTCTCCATCAGTGTGATTCATTCATATTGACTGAGACATTATCTTAACAATGCCTTGTTTCAACATGTATAAAGAACGACAAAGCAGAAAAGTACCATTCCTAAAACAATGCAACTGATTCATTTTAACAGAGACATTATCTTAACAATGCCTTGGTTAAACATGTAGAAAGAACTACAAAGCAGGATAGTACCATTCCTAAGAAGTGTTGCAGTTTTGAACTAAGATTTAGTAGTTAATTAATTCTGAGAGTGGCATTGCTTAATTTTACCAGCAGCATTAGATTAATGAAAAGCATAAACAATTCCAAGGGAGAGTGGGCGCAACAACAGTATGTGCTTCCATCTACTTATAAAGGGGGTGATGCAGAGTTTGTTGTAACAAAGCAACAAGCATCATGTCTGGGTTGGTCCCATTTTTGTTCACTGCTTAATGGGAAAAGAGAGCAATACAATAGCTTCAATTAAACATTTATTTAAAACAGTACCAATACAAGTAGCACAACATCTCAAAGCACACTGCATAATCATGTGGATGAAGGCCTGTACTGACCTTTCATGAGACGGACAAGATAAAATACGAATCTGCCAACACGAATAGGAAATCCAATTTCGTTTTGTGCATTTGCACTGAAATCAAACAAAGTGTTTCGCGTAGCGAAGCAAAATGTCGCAATAGCAACAAGTTGAATAGATATCCCTGTTTAAACATAGGCAAAAAAGGAATCAATTACTGGCTAATAAAGGAGGATGAAACATGCGGCCACAAAAATGGTAATCCCGCCAATCCCTAACAAGTGTTGCAGTTTTGAAATAAGATTCAATAGTTAATTCTGAGAGTGGCATCAATTAATGGCTTATAAAGGGGGTGATGCTGAATTTGTTGTAACAAAGCAACAAGCATCATGTCTGGGTTGGTCCTATTTTTTGTTCACTACTTAATGGGAAAAGACAGCAATACAATAGCTTCAATTCAACATTTATTTGAAACAGTACCAAAACAAGTAGCACAACATCTCAAAGCACACTGCACATCATATGGTTGAGACCAAGATTTGAAACAACTCGCCACGAAGACTGGAAACAAATCTCGATCTCCTTTTGTGCAGTTCCAGCAAAATTAAGCAAAGTCACCGATGTGACATTCAAGTTGAACTGCACAAACACTCTTAAAACATAAGTGTTTCGAGTAGCGAAGCAAAATGTCACAATAGAAACAAGTTGAATCGATACCCCTATTTTAACAGAGGCAAAAAAGGAAACAATTACTTGCTGATAAAGGAGGATGAAACAAACGGTGACAGAAAGAAGCATCTAACTTATCTTGGATGGAAACAAAGTAGGACAGTAGCATTTCTAAAACGGTTGCATTGATTCATATTAACAGAGACATTCTCTTGAAACAACATTCATTAAAAATGTAATTTACTTTTAATAGTGGCATTGCTTCAATTTTCCGACGGCATTCTTAGATTAACAACAGCAAAATAGCTGTATGGGACAGGCCAGCACTATGTGCATCCACACGTATAAATGGGTGATGCAGAGTATGTAGCCAAGCAGCATATATGCGTTGGTCCCATATTTGTTCTCTTTGAACCTTCTTCCTATGTGAGGGCAGCAAATCTAGTCCTGCACAAACTACCCAACCCCCCAGTTTCTTCCCCTTTTCAACAAAGAGATCAGTTCCTTACAGATGTGTGTACTGGGTTACCCCCTTTTTCCCTTTTCGACCTACAAAGCGGCTCGATAGCCAGTCTGTCCTACTTTCAGCCCCTCCTTTCCTCATTGAACCATGTCCTAGATTCTTGCTCCAGCCCACCGCACCCTTCTTTCCTCTTTGAACCAAGACCTAGATTCGACTACAGATCAAAAAAGATCCACATGCAGCTAGAGCAATGACGGTTTCAAAGAAACTTATACCTTAGGGTCGTCGGGATGTGGCAAGGCGTGCGGCGGGAGGCTGGATATGCCCACACTATGTACGGCAGCGAGGAAGAAGGGGTCGGTGGCCCTCCCGCACAGGCGCTGGGTGAAAGAGAACATCGCAGCCGGCAGTGGATTGCCTCCCTCGCGGAAGGCGATAGAGTGAACGCTGCACCTCCTCCCCTTCCCGGTGCGACGGGATACGGACGCCTCCTTCACCAGCTGTGAGGGGGGAGAGAGAGACAAGAGGCCAACACAATCTTGTTTAGATCTAGCGAAGAGAGGGTGAGAGACTGTGAATATAGCAAACCCTAGCAAATGAACGCTGAGCCTCTAGCATGTAACATATATGTAGTGCGGCGAGCGTGTGGAGAGTGCAAACCCTAGTGAACAAGCGCTGAGGCTCCCGCTTATATATATATACTACTATAGTACGGACTGAGCTCCGGTGCCTTCACTGCACCTGCTTTTGGCTGTATGACAGGTGAGCCAGCCACATTTTGGGCCCACCTGTCATGAATCCAAAGGCAGCTGCACTAAGTCAATGAAGCTGCGTCCATATAGTACTCTTGTGTATACGACTAATATATAGTGGAGTGGTTTTCTTATTCTCTCCATAACAATCGTTTTAAATTGTGTAAGTACGAAACAAAACTCTTTATTTAATGTACAAACTGATTTTCTAACGTACCAAGAAAGAAAACTCGATCAAAAACACGCCCCCGCTTCCAGGTCGCGAGAGTCGCAGCGCACACACACATAGACATAGACATGCATATCCGTGTTTACGTAAAATTCCATTTCCATTTCCATCTACATTCATATGTGTCCAACTGGCACATTATTTACGTTGTTAATTATATACACAACAATATTAATGTACAACATCTCTTGTTTGCGCACGTCCGGACCGCTGCCACGGCCGGTCCTGACCGACCCGAACCCTCTTCATCACTCGCGCGTGCTTCCCGCCCGAAACAGTCAGTGCCACATTCATGCCCGGCTAGAGCGGACGCGACCTCTCACTGCCGCCGGCATTGAAGCGGCGCGCCGGCCGAGAGAGCGTTGCCCGCGCCGTTTCCGGGTGCACGCGGCTGCTCCACATTGAAAGGTCGCAATAGCCGGCTACAACATGCATGTAAAAAGTTCTTGGGAGTCCGTGCTACAGCTAGCTGTCCTCCCCCAACTCGTCAATCTCTTCCAGTAGTGCTAGTACTCCATGGCGCGATCCATCGACAAGCAGGCGGGAAAGTTATCATATACTCGGTTTGCGGTGAGTGGCAT
Organism: Triticum aestivum; assembly: GCF_018294505.1. Lineage (NCBI taxonomy): Eukaryota > Viridiplantae > Streptophyta > Magnoliopsida > Poales > Poaceae > Triticum > Triticum aestivum. Next base: position 106,417,425 of record NC_057803.1, read on the forward strand.
GTCGAGCGACCGTGTGGGGTCGAGCCATGGAGGAGGGTAAGACACGAACACGACATACGTGATTTAAATGTTGTTTTTGCTCGATGGCGCGATCCAATGAAACGAAACGTTGGTTTCTCTCTGTTTCCATTTTTTCTCCGGAAAAACGGAAACTTTCCACTCCATTTTCATTCCTATTCCAAGGTTGCCCCGTTACAACATTCCATCAAATACAAAGGAAAACTAACACGCATGCTGATGCATCTCAATGATTCACAGATCATAGCCAATATTTACTTCACAAGTAAAGAAAAAAGTTGTGAGACCGTGTACGAAAGAAAAACTACTGATGGGGTCACTACGACTTAAACCCTAAACCCTAAACATGATTTAATTTCCTAGCCAGGTAGAAACTGTCGAAGGAAAGACGGTTGGCACCCTCGGATCATACGATGCTTTTGTGTAGTTCCACTAAAATCGACCTGTGCATCCCTGATGGCAAAGATATTGAAGAAGTGTGATTAGAATAATAGTACTGGCACTAGTTCATGAGACATAAACTCATCACAAGTAGAAGCCGGTAGAAGTAGAGAAAGATCGACATGGAGATGGAGCTACGGCAGTGGAGCAAGCCGGCTCCAAAAGGAAGATGGACTACCTGGGACGTCGGGCTGTAGCTAGAAGGGCGGTTGGGACGCGGCATCGGCCCATACCGTGGTGACCCCCGATTGGGACGCACCGACTGCGGGTTTTCTCCCCGCCGATGTCAACCGCGTCTACGCAGAACATTGTTCCCTTCCCCCAGTTGCGGGATCAGGCCCATTGTTCTATGGTTGTGAAGGGAGCAACCTAAGCAAGCAGGCTTGTAGCTTAGGCTCCTGCTAGTGTATATATAGTGGTTTTCTTTTTCTCTCCATATCAACCATTTTATATTGCATACGTGTCATTCAAGAGTGAAATGATGGTTGCTTCTTCCGACTAACTTACTGTGTGATTTGACTGCTCCTTAGTGGCCCCTACACGTACTCCCCCTATGTGTATGCAACAGTCACACGTACACATGGACGCAAAAACCAGCGCGACGCCCTAATGCATGCAGGTCCGAGCACATGCATGCACACACATACTCAGTCAGGGTGAGCTAGTGACCGTATAAACACCGGAAAATATATATATTGAGCGCAATGAGCGTATTATGAAGTCCATTGACCGTATTTTTACAAATATATAGTGACACATGGTGTATTAATCTTGTTTGAAATTAAGGCATATTAACCGGAGAGGAGGCAGTATGGACTAGCATTACTTTGCTATGTCCCATCAACTTGCCGAACGAGGAGAAGGTTGTAGGACGAGAGAAGCTTGCGCACGGTGGCTCGCAGGATAAGGAGAAACTTTTGACTAATGCAAGCTCTCCCTCGCTCAGGCGGTGGACGTGCAACAGTTAATTCGATGTCAGATTGCCAGAAGCATACACTATACTACTAGTGCTATTATTGTTCGACTTCCCGAATAGGCGAACAACCAAGCATAAAGTTTACTAGTACTACTACTGTAGTCTATAAAGGTACGTACTATACTAGTACTAGGAACCGGATGGAGGAGCGTCTGCACTCTTATTATAATTTTAAAATGTGATAAAGCAATCTTCAACACATTTGGTTCTCTTCGAGGGTTCTCGCATATGATAATGGAAGTTGATTGCATGGAACACTCGCCACAATTCTCGCTTAATTCTGGCTCATATCCTGTTACAAATAGTAGCGCTCGGTAATATTTCCTCTTTTTTTGTTATTCAGCATGTAAACAGGTCAGCAAACCTTGCGGCGCATCTTCGTGCGAACCGTGCTTGCTGCACTTTGAATGTGGCCGAGAGCTGGCTTGATGAAACACCTCGCTTCCTACTTCTTTTTTTGCGGGGTACCTCGCTTCCTAGTGACCAGTGTCTTGGTTGATCCTCCTAAGAATGCTTATATATATGAATAAAGCTCTCTCATTTACCCACAAAAAAGATTAAGCCATATTAACCGGAAAGGAGGGAGTATGGACTAGCACTACTTTTTGGTGTGTCTCGTCAACTCGCAGAACGAGGAGAAGTTTGCAGGACAAGGTGAAGCTCGCTTACGCCTTTTGACTAATGCAACCTACCCTCGGTGGACATGCATCAGTCCATTCGGTGTCAGGTTGTCAGAGGCTTACACTGTAGTACCCAACATGCGGAGTACCATCATTGTTCGACTTCACGAAGAGGCGAAGAGCCAAGCGCAATAGTACGAGTAGTACTACTACTAGAACCGCATGGTGGAGCATCTGTACTCTTATTTTTTTTATCTCTCATAAAGTACACGTTTATTCCGGAGAAGGGCGGAAAACGGCAGCCCAACATGTAATGAATGATATCGATCAACCAACCATGCTCGAATATATCTTGGCCTCCGTGCGAGCCCGTCTGTGTGTTCTCGCTCCTCCTCTCTCTCAAGGAACGATGGATTGGCTCTTTGCCATCAATTGAGATCGGTTTGCTCACACTCCTGTCCCACATGTCAGTGATATGCCAAGAGGAGGTGCGTTGACCGACTGGCCATATGCGTACTTGGTTTTGCACCTTCATACTTGTGATAGCCTGGCATATTAGGGATGATAGACTACTCATATCAATAAGGAATTCCTTCTTTTCCAGGAGCCCATTCAGACAGAACTCCAAAGTTAAGCGTGTTCAGCTTGGAGTAGTGTCCGGATGGGTGACCGACCGGGAAGTTGCTCCCCGGTGCGCACGAGTGAGGACAAAGTGCGCAGAAAAGACTAGTATTGATATGTGGGGTCAGTCTAGATCCCGCCAGGAGTAACGACCACCGGCAGGTGTGTCTGGGGCGTCACAATTTGGTATTAGAGCCGACCCTCGTGGTTACACGGATGGTTGCGGACAGGTGCGCGGTCATGTTGTTCATGACGTTTGTGACCCGTCGTGGCACCCGGCATGGCACATGTACCGGACTGGATGCACAGACGTATGTGCCAAGAGGGAACATTCCTGTGGCCCGACGAGGACGTCGGTTCCTCTGAGTGGGGGTGTATGTGATAGCCTGGCTTATTATGGATGATAGACTACTCATATCAATAAGGAATTCCTTCTTTTCCGGGAGCCCATTCGGACAGAACTCCAAAGTTAAGCGTGCTCAACTTGGAGTAGTGTCGGGATGGGCGACCAACCAGGAAGTTGCTCCCGGGTGCGCACGAGTGAGGACAAAGTGCGCAGAAAAGACTAGTATTGATCTGTGGGGCCAGTCTAGATCCCGCCAGTAGTAATGACCACCGACGGGTGTGTCCGGGGTGTTACAATACTACTCCCTCCGTCACAATTTACAGGGCGCGCTTCATTATGATGCATTTCTCTCAATGCATTTCCACCACCAGAGAGACTTTAGACACGTTTGGTTTGATGCTCAATTAATTAGGGTGTGGTAACCGCAATCAAGTCCACAATTTTCTCTCCATGTACTGTACTACTACGGAGTGGAGTAAGTGCATGCATGTGTGTACCCAGGGTGGAAGCACTACATGCATGTGTGTACGCATTATTCCCTCTAGTAATAGACGCCGTGCTATAACTACCAATGCTACTTTTCAGGCCGATCGTTAGTCGCCTTGGTCCCATACATTTTTTTCTTTTTTTTGAAGCGCGCTGTATAAACAATGACGGATGGAGTACTATGAGCGGATTCAAATAAGAGCGTATTGATGGTTGCTTCTTTAGAGCAACTTACAGTGGGAAAGATGGGGCTTATGATTTGACTGCTCATTACTCACTATTAATGCGGCGTAACGACCGGGCTGAGTCTCTCAATGCGGTTGTGCACTACCCCCTCGGTTCTTAAATATACTCTGGAGTATTTGTCTTTCTAGAGATTTCAATGAGTGACTACACAAATATTTATCTTTTTAGAGATTTCAAATGGACTGGCACATACAGATGTATATAGACATATTTTAGAGTGTAGATTCACTCATTTTGCTCCGTATGTAGTCACTTGTTGAAATCTCTAGAAAGATGAATAGAATATTTAGGAACGCAGGGAGTACACATACAAAGCAAAATGAGTGAATCTACACTCTAAAATATGCCCGTTTGAAATTTGTAAAAGACAAATATTTAGGAACGAAGGAGTATAATTTTGTGCATGGCACATGGACCCGGATGATGAAGAGGCTTCTGGCAATGCTATCAAGCTTCCATCATTTGTTTACATAATTGACGTACTATACAAATAATTTTCCAGCGACATGAAATTGTACAATGGTGTGAGCTTTCAGCTTTTGTTTCTCTTGTCTTGCCATCGATGCTCTTTCAGAAACAATAAAAAACTAACTTCCTTGCTAATGCATGTCAATTATTAGCAGATCAGAGCTAATAATTACATCACAACTGAAGACAGAGTTGTGAGAAGGTGTTAAATTAAAATTGATCCATGCTTTCATTGGCAGCAACGTCCCCCCAGCTCTGTCTAAATCAACAAGGCATGTTGGGAAAAAGTAGCTGTCTGGAGCATGCAACATTCCGATCATTTTGTGCAGTTCCAATAAAATAGAGTTGAGCGTCCCTGTTCCAAAGATATTAAGTGTGATTACGATAATAGAAGACTGCTGATGAAACAATAAACACACAAATAGAAGCCGGTCACCTTTGCAGTCTCTCTTAATACTAACTAGTTGGAGAAGATTAGGCTCGGAGTTGGATGAGGAGGATAGAGCAAAACCAATCTCCCTTTGTGCAGTCGCACTGAAATGTAGAGACGTTGCCCGTGTGACATTTTAGTACAACTGCACAAAACACTCTTAAGAAAAAAGTGATTTGTGCAGTTCACCAAAAGGTCGCAATAGCAACGAGGTGAAATGGATTGCCCTGTTTGCAAAAAAGAGGTAGAAAGGAAACAATTACTGGCCAATAATAGTTGATGACACATGCGACGACAAAAAAGCATATTCCTTGTCCTAAGGGAAGATAACAACACGGTTGTGTTTGTCTAAAATGGTGTGAGGACGAGAATGCAATATGGAAAGTACGTCGGACGAGCTACATTTTGGGCAAAGAACTATGGAAGATCCACATGCAGCAACGTGGGAAGACGGGCAGTGGAGCAAGGCCGGAGGGGATACCTGGAGGTCGTCGGGATGTAACTAGGTGAGCGGCGGCGGGCGGAATTTGCGAGCAGGTGGCATAGGCCCTGCCGCGCCGGAGCTTGGTCAGAGAGAACGGCGTGTACCGCAGATCGGGACATGCTGCCTCGGCGCCGTCGAACAGAGAAATGATTCACTTCCTCCCTTTCCCCCGGCGGATGGGATGCGGCCAGATCAGTGACCAACGGTGAGAGAGAGAGGCCACCGCACTCCCTTTCCCCCGGAGGACGGGATGCGGCCGGATTAGAGACCAACGGTGAGAGAGAGAGAGGCCACCGCAGCCTTATGTGAGATACTCTGAAGAGCGACAAACCAGGCAGGCAGGCTCCATTGTATATAGTGAGCGGACTACCTTTTTCTCCATAAAAATCGTTTTATATTCTGTGTACGTGCCATTGAGTGCTATAACTTTATTTAAAAATAACGCGACAACGCGTCAAGTAGAACTTTGTTTCGTGCACGTGTGGTACACGACCTCCCTAGGTAAACAACCACTACAGGCGTTCAAATTAGCATGTGGGCTGCCATTTCGTAAAGAAATGAGCTCCACCGTGTACCCGCGCGGGTGTGGCTGGGCACGAAGCGTGAGTACGTGCACGGTGGACCTATTCTCTTCTTGTATACGTACACCACCTACGTGGGGTTGTGTGAGAGAGATACAAACCTAGAGAGATATAGTGTGTGGGTTCTTGAGAGTTTTGGGGGGGGGGGGTCAATCAAAAAATGTAACATATGCAATGTGTGTGAAATAGAGTCCTGGATATAACATATATATAGAGGGGGCGATCCACGAGAAGAGAGTGGAGGTATCATCGGCTTGAGGTGTCCATAGAATCGAAGAGAGGGATGATGTGTGTGTGTGTGCGCGCGCGATCGATAAAGAGTGCCATCGAATTTGTGGGTGCCCACGTCAAATATATAGAGCGGCTGGCCTACTGGAACGTGAGATGGGACATGTGCAGTTTGTCTTTGTGGCATGGATACCTACCTGCAGCGCTCGACTATCGGTGTGTGGTGGGGGAAGAGGGAGGGCCAATTAACTATAGAGGTACAATGGCTGGTATATGTGTGGAGGAGGAGAGAGGCCTACCTCATGTATTAAGGAGATCAATCTGCCTCATGTATTAAGGGAGATCGATCGGCATCCATGCATATGTGCAAGAGAGGAATAAGGTTGGGAGAGAGACAGAGCTAGAGTGTTGGAGGGGGTGGTAGTGGAGTTGCTTCTAACAAATGGTGGGATAGGCTTGCTAGACAAACGGAGGGCACGCCCGCAATATCAATAAGAGAGGAGATGGCTGTTTGTTGTCGGTGCACGTGCGTGTGAGAGACGGTTCAGGAGGCATGCACGAATGATGATGGGGGACGATGTGGCTGTGGTAAGCAGACGCAACTACATAGGAAGATCAATCGCCCTTTGTTAGAGAAAGGAGAGACATAAATTGTGAGGTACGTCGATCGATGGGGGGTAGTTAAAGTCGATCTAGGTATATGTTGGGAGATCGATCGGTATACATGCATGTGTGTATTAGAAGCAAATGAGGCACAAGGAGAAGGATAGAGAGAGAGAGGGATGCGTGTAGGAGGTGGTAAGAGAGGCATACTATATCGAGGGGGGAGGAGTGTGCGATTACGAGAATGATGAAAAGAGTGGTGGGAGTGAGGCATGGACGGTGACAAGAGAAGAGGGGAAGCATGTGTTTGTGCTAGGCACACCTGGCTAGAGAGGCATATCGATCGATGTGTGCCGTAAAGAAGGAGCTGGGGGGCCTACACACACCATGGGTGAATGACCTAAAGTGAAAAGATGAATTCGCGCGATGGAGCTAGAGAATGCTGAGGGAGGGTGAGAGGGATGCGGGCGTGTCCATGCACAAGAGAAAGTTAGCGCTAGCTACAAAGATAAGAGGGTTGTGTGGGTGTAAAAGACGAATAGAGATCATATATACTTCATTATAAAAAGCGAATTCAGATGTTTGAAGAATTTATCATAGTGTTTCAAACCGACGCATGTGCGAATATATATAACAGTGATACACATGGTGTGGTTTTGAACATGTTATACTACATTTAATATATTTTATCTCTACTCTTATAAAAAACAGGGTTGTTGATGATGGTGTGCTTGCCATCCTGCATTATAGGCCATCCGATTTATATCTGGCGGATAGCAAGGAAACTATGATGGTTGAAGTTGGCAACAATCATGATTGTAGATTCTTATTGAAATAGAGAAATGAATTCAAATTTAGTTCGAATTGCAATGGTAGTATAGACATTTGGAATGCACTAAAATGTTGGTATGAGTAGGTTACATGCATTATACAGCAAGCAAAAAAATTTAATCGGGCATAACATGGATTCATACTCGCTCCTTCCATCTATATAGGGTGTAATGAGATTTTTAAGACCGCCTTTGACTATTGACAAGATTAATAGTACATGACATGCACAATGTGAAAATTATATCATTGAAAGAACCTTTCACAGACGAATTTAACGGTGTGCTTTGTGTAAGTTGCATGTCATATATCATTGCTCTAATATTTGGTCAAAGTTAGCATTGAAAAATGCATTAGGCCCTATATAGATGGAAGGAGAGAGTAGCTTTGAGTAGCATTTGTATAGTAAAACGGGGCAAGACTCTCTCTTTGTGTGGTGTGAATAGTTTATTTTTTTCGTTTTCTTTTTGGTTGAGGGAAGTGCGAATTGATTTGGTTTGTACAAGTACAACATTACTACACATTAGGCTTGTCCCTAAAATTCAACCCGCGTCTTGTTATATCCTGAAAATTCAGATACTGTGCTCCCAAAACTGGCGCCTTCACAACCCTCGGCTTGCTATCCCGAAATTACAACACGTGCGAAAGCTCCCTCCAGCTGCTAAATCCCGACACGCAAAATCCCCCTTCTAACCCTGAGCCGAAACGGCCGCTAGTTCAAATCGGTGGGGGCTACTTTTGTAACACACACTACATTTTGGACAAGCGCGTCCCTAAGTCATGCTTCACCCCCTCCCATCGCCCCCTTTTCGCCATTCGAAATCACAGGCCGCCATAACCTCTCCGCTCCAGCCACGAAATCCCACCCTCCTCCGTCCACCACATCACCGCTGCCCAGCCGGAGCCTCTTCCCTGACGATGTCATCCACCGCAACAACTCGACGTCCCCGTCCACCTCCCTAGATGAGGATCCGTCGTCCATCTCACCGTCCCACCGGTTCAGCCGCCCCATCTCCACCTCCAAGGAGCTGCTCCGATGATCGCCTCGTCTATCGCGGCTGCTCCATCCCCCAGCGCCGCCTTAGTCTGCTCCACCGGAACCGCAACATCCTCACCGACTCCTCGGACGAAGCCGAGGCCTACTCGGCGCCACCAAAGAGGTTGTACACTCATCGCATCGCACCTTCTCCTTAACTCGACCTCACGGCGCCGACGGTGCTCCATCCCGCACCCCCATGGAGCGGCTACCTTGAAGCCGGTGATTCGGGAGACATCTCCACGGAGGCTCTCCCCCAGTGCGAGGCCCCTTCGGCGGCGGCGTCCATACCAGCCGGATCTGCTGCTGCTCCATCTCTCGCTCGCTCGCTCGCTCGCGCTGCTGCTGCTGCTCCGGCTCTCGCTTGATCGCTTGCTCGCCCAGCTACTGCTGCTGCTGTCCCCCTCGCTCGTCCTGCTACTCTGCTCCGATTAAGCCACACTTCAGTCGACTGAATCGACTTTTGGGTCAGTCAATTTTCAGGGGTTGGGGGGCTCGTTCCTAAGGAAGAACCACCCGTAGCGGGGACGGGGGCTCGCCGGAGAGGTACCCCGCTATCTATCTTAGGGTTCAGGGTGGGAGCGGGGGGCCTAGAGGGCTGGCCGAGGCGGCGGTGGCGAGTTGTTTCGAGGCGGCGAGGCGGCGCTGGGGCCGGCGGTTCGGCCGATGGTGGCTGGCGGCTTAGGGGGGTGCAGGTTGAAGATGAACTGCAGGCCCTCCCTAAACTACATGTCAAGTGCCTCTCTGCTACCATTGCATTCAGTTTCGACGGTAGCATTCAGATTCCATAGTAAATTTCAGTTTTGACAGTTAAGTTCAGAGTCAACTATTTTTACCTCATCTGTTGTAGTCAGGTGGTTTTTGGTGATGTTAATTTTACATCCATTTTGCATCATCTATTGGAGATGCTATTAGAATCCCACTTGAGATTGACGATGTCTGTCTTGTGCTGCTTCAGCCTTGACGTCTTACGGCTCACCGGAGCTTCTCCAACGACAGAACGATCCATCACAACAGAGCAGTGCCCTGGACGCCGTCTACAGATTCCTCAGATCTTCCTCCACACCTTCGACAGCCACCTTTGCGTCAACTGCTTCAGCAACCAACCCAATGATGCTGAGGTCGACACGGCTACGGCAAAGAGGTTGTACACTTGTTGCATCACTTATTACTATACATGCACGTCGATCCATTAGGGCTATTTTGGTTCAACGGAAAAACGTCGATCCACTGGTTATTACCATCACTCTAAATTTCTGCATGCTCTCCTTACATAATCTCACCATATTTTTTTCGTATGCCTGTTAGATATTGTACACAGTCATGCTAAACATGTAGAGAAAAAGAGAATAGTTTTGCGCGGCAATACAATGTAATGCAGACATCGCTCCATGGTGGGTTCAATGGCAAACCCTCCCCACCCTCTCCAGATTGTAATCCAGAGGAAGATATCTGTTCTGAGGCGGATTCAGACGCCGCTGACCACTCCTATTTAACCCCCAAGGTGTTTGCTCTACCTTGGCATGATGATGTTAGTCATATCATGCATATGTTGCCTTGCAGTGCCTACTTTTGACATCATATATGTCATCTGCTTAGTTTAGACATGTTCTGTAATGCCACCTGTTTAGTTTCTATATCATATATGGGAATTATGCAGTCTCATGTCTTTTAGCCAGCCATAATATATGTGAAATGTGCAATGCCATCCTGTTTAACCAGGCATCATATATTTGAATGATATCTTGCCCATCCTTTTCTTCATTACATTTCCATTTGTCAACAATGTTTGTACATTAAACTACTCTTCCTGTGAATCAGCCATTTGGGTGGGAGATGGAAAAATCTGGAGTGAAAACAAGGCCTTCAGAGAAGACAGTGCTACCTGTCGAAGCAGATCTCTTGTTGGGTCCCGATAGCTCCTCAAAGATGGATTCAGAGACAGATGACCAGTCCTATTCCCCCACTGAGGTGTATGCTCTAACTTGGCACGGTTATACTGCTCATATCATGCATACGGTGTCTTGCATTGCATAGTTTAGACATCATATACACAATATTCAACACCATGTTCTTAGTTCATACATCATATCGAATGCCCTCTGTTTAGCATATAAATCACATATGTGAATTAAATGATGCGATCCTGATTACTTAGATAACATGTAGGTGAATTATGTCATGCGATCCTGTTTAGTTATTCATCATATCTTTGAATTTTGTTATGCTATGCTATCCAGTTTAGATAGTATATATGTGAAATTATGTCATGCTATCCATTTTAGTTAAACAATATACATGTCAACTATTTCATGCCCTCTTTTTTCCACACTATCTATTGCATCTGTCTCTCATACAATGTCTATACATTCAACTATGTTTCCTGTTTATCAGCCATTTGAATTGGAGCGGGTGATGCTAGTATCTAGCACACTAAAAACACGGTCTTCAAATAAAGTAGTGCTACCTCTTGGTGGAGATAGCACCCCGGTTGTACATGCACAAGAACCAGCCCTACCACACATAACCCAAACTCTCACAGATTGTACCCCTACTACGATGGACAGAGAACCAGCTTCACCCAATCTAACCCCAACCCCAGCCGATAGTAACCCAGTTCCTATTGACACAGCACCATCTCTACCACAGAGCTCCCAAACAAGAGCAGTTAGTAAGGCAGCTCTAGTTCCCAAAGGGCCAGTACTATCACGGCGAACCCCAACTCCACCAGTTAGTACGCCTATTCCTATGGAGGAAGCACAACCAGCTAGTCGTAGTTTAGCATCTATCACATTTGATGTTGTTAAATCGTATGTGCGTATCTTCCCATCTTGGAAATATTATACTGAAGATGAAGGAAAATGCCAGTTGCAGGTGTTTGTCCAGGAGTTATGTGTAACTAATGTTATTCATGGCAATTACTTTGCTTCGTCCGATACATCCTACCTCCATGATGGTTATAATACAACAAATTTTCCCTTTTTTCTCTATAGAGAAGGACCGATTTGGAAACTCAGGATGAGGTAACATGTGGTAATACCTCTGCTATCTTCAAGAATGCTTGGTGGCCGTATCAGAATTACCTGAAGAAAACGTACTTCACCGGCAAAGAAACTCATCAAATTCTCTTACGTTCTCCTGAGACACATTTACTGGACGATGACTGGGAACGCCTTGTTCTGTACTGGTCCCGAACCAAGAATGTGGTAAGGTCTATGAGCTCATTTTCTATTTTTAAGTATTATATTCTTGCGTCTTACTGTACTCTGTTCATGTAGAACAAGTGTCTAAACCTGAAGAACAACTGTTCTAATTTTAGATTCCATTGCTACCATAGGACATAGATATATGTTTGTTTGATGCTTTTATTATGTACTAGTACTTGGCAATAGAAGATTTGGTAGTTTAGTCCTGTCCACCTTACTAATGAACTGGTTCACCGAAATGAGTTTCATATACTAGTACATGCTAAACTTGTTATGTGTCTGCTTGTTTCTTCTTTTAGAATGCTGACAGAATATTGGGGAAGAGTGCCTTATTAAGCAACGGTAAAGCAAGTAATGCAGATAAGGTTCAGGATAGTGACACATCCTGTCTTGGTTTAGTGTTGGAGTTACTGGCCACTACCGCTTGCACAAGCTATTCAAACTCACTGTCTGAATCAGTTCGGTTTCTTGAGTCTCAACTATAAGCTGAAAGACATTGATCAGCTGTGCTGTGACAAGAAGCGGAAGGACTATGGAAGTCCCTGGAGCATTCGAATGCATACTTTCTGGTGCAACAGCAAGCGTTGGAGGATTTTAGCGCCAAACAGGACAAAGCTAATTAGCTTGCTTAGCTTATTGCCAGCATGGTGGATACCCAGGATAATGTTTCTTGAGCTCTTCTGAAGTTGTTTCAGTTATGCTCTTGTTTTGCTGCCACGTTTATTTGCACTGGTGGCTAATTTTGACGGCCAGTGTATATGATATGCTGCTTTGTTCCCTATATTTGCACTGGTGGCAAACTTTGATGCCCAGTGGATGTAATATGTGTAATAGTCGTGATAGCCTAGTGTTAGTTGCTTGCTTATTTATTTCCTTGTTGTCTTGTTTATTTGTTTGCTTGTAGTCATTGCAGTTCTTTTTCCGCGGTTAACTAGTGGCTGCAATAACCTATTTTTTAAAACTAGGCTAGAATAACCATGGGCTAATATTTACTGTAGTGACACTGGGCCTCCTATGGGCCATAGAAACAGTGGGCCTTCTACGGGCCGTAGAAATAGTAGGCCTTCTACGGGCCGTAGAAACAATGGGCCTTCTATGGGCTGTATCATCAATGGGCGTTATACGGGCCGTATGATCGATTAGCCAAACATGGGCCAATAACAGGCCGCATTATGGCCGTAAACGGGCTAGAGTTGGAATCGTCCGTTCATGGGCCGACCGTAACGGGCCATCGTTAATAGGCCGTATTTGATGATGCTATGAAAACGGCCCAACGTATTAACGGACCACAAACGGGCCGACTGTAACCACGGGCTGAATTTGGCCCACATGCAGAAAATGACAGTAACGGGTCGTAGGTAAACAAATGCTGGAAATGAGCCCAAGAATAAATGGGCTCTGAGAAGGCCGAAAGATAACATGGGCTGGAAATGGCCCAATGGAATAACAGGCCGTTAATGGGTATAAAGTGATACACTGTTCATTACGGGCCAGTTTCACCACGGGCCGTTAATGGGTGTAAAGTGATACTCTATTCGTTACACGCCAGTTTCACCACGGGCCGTTAATAGGCCAAGAGTTATAAAGGGCCAGAAGTGAAAACGGGCCGGAATCATATTGGATGGCCCAGATGACGCTACTGGGCCTGATTCGGATAGGGCGTAACGGGCCTTGGGTTAGCGGGCTGTAAATGGGCTATATGCGAACAGGTCGTTAACAGGCTTTCCATGGGCCGGCCCGACACCTTTTGACCAAGTCAAACAGGCCGACCTTTTCACAGGAATGGGCTCTGTTGGGCCGTGCCACGTGTCAACGTATCATAGGGGCCTTCCGTCCAATGAGTAGTTGACATATGTCCCAACGATGAGCCGACACGTGTTTCCTCCAGCCAATGATGATTTTACACATGGAAAATCCCCATTGGTCGGGGCTGTTATTATCGGATCCAAAACCCGACCCGATAGCTTAACGGTGTTTCGTTACGGTGGATGCCACGTGTCGGTCACCCTTGACGAAAGCACTTCTATGACGCGTGATTTATCATCATGGAAGTGGACACTTCCATGATGATAATTTTGGTAATGTCATGGAACACTTCTACGACAGCACAGGTATGACTATCTTGATTCTATCATAAATTTGTCATGGATGTACATACATGACAAAAAAAGCGACCTACTGTGACAAACACGTATCATCACAGAAGTGTTTTTTGTAGTGATCACGTTTGTTCCAAAAATCATGCTCCCGAAGGTTTCATTCCGTTTGGACTCCATTTGATATTCCTTTTCTGCGAAACACTGAAATATGCAAAAAAAACCCAGCAATTTGGACTGGGCCTCCGGTTAATAGGTTAGTCCCAAAATAATATAAAAGTGTAAAATAAAGCCCGTTATCATCCAAAACAGATAATATAATAGCAGGGAACAAACAAAAATTATAGATACGTTGGAGACGTATCAGCCCCCAGCCGGAGCTGGGTATGGCTGACACTCACGGAAGCATGAGCAAGGGGTTGAGCATGTCGGCATCCACATACACCCACCGCTTCCGGAACCCCCTCACATCTGGCGAGAGCTCAAAGTTGATGCCTGAGCCAGTCGTCGCCGCTACGGCCTGGAAGGCCACGCACCCCGAGCGCTGGCGGGCATCGACCGGATGAAGCGAGAAGAAATGGCGAAACAGGGCTATGGACGGGGCGATGCCCACCATAGCCTCACAAAGAAAGGCGAAGACGGCGAGGAGGATAATGGATTGGGGGTCCATATGTCGCGCCTGGATTTGGTAATGCGAGGGTATAGCATTGAAGAAATCGGAGATGCTCCAAGCAAAACTCGTGATATGTAACGAATAAAAATATAGCTCCAAGTAAAATGTCGATGGTCATTAGAAGAAAGAGGGGATGCCTTTCGAAGCATCCCCAAGCTTAGTTACTTGGTTCTCCTTGAATATTAACTTAGAGTGACATGGGGCACCCCCAATCTTAGGCTCTTTTCACTCCTTATTCCTTCATCCATCATGATTTCACCCAAAACTTGAAAACTTCAACCACACAAAACTCAACAAAACCTTCGTGAGATCCGTTAGTATAACAAAGCAAATCATCCCTCTAAGTACTGTTGCAAACCCATTCATATTTTATTTTTGCATTATATCTATTGTATTCTAACTTTACCATGGCTTATACTCTCCAATACAAACCATAAATTAAATAAGCACACAACGCAAAGAAAACAGAATATGTCAAAAATAGAACAATTTGTAGTAATCTGAAAACTTCGTATACTTCTGTAACTCCAAAAATTCTAAACAAACAATTGAAAGAATAGGCAATTTTTATATCAATCTTGTGTAAAAAGTTCAGAATTTTATCGCGCTTCCGTGATTTTTAACAATTCTGCTGCTGGCGCACAAAGTTTCTGTTTTTCAACAAGATCAAATCAACTATCATCCAACATGATCCCAAAGGCTTTACTTGGCACCAACACTAACTAAAACATAAAAACACAATCATAACAGTAGCATAATTGTGCAAAAACTCAAGAACAGAAAGAAAAAGGCAAAAATACAATTTATTCATTGGGTTGCCTCCCAACAAGCGCTATCGTTTTATGCCCCTAACTAGGCATAATGCATAGATTCAAGTATTATCATCTTTGGTTCTAGCTCCATAGGATGGCCTCGTGGTTGATTCATATGCTGGCTTAATTCTTGTTCTAGGAAGTGTTCCATACCCTTTCTTAGTGGAAATTGGAATTTAATATTCCCTTCTTTCATATCCATCACGGCAACTATAGTGCATAAAAATGGTCTACCAAGTATAATTGGACAAGACGGATTGCAATCAATATCAAGAACAGTAAAATCTATGGGCACATAATTCCTATTTGCAAGAATAAGAACATCATTAATTCTTCCCATAGGCTTTTTAATAGTAGAATTTGCCAAGTCCAAATTAAGAGAACATTCTTCAATATCGGTAAGACCAAGCACATCAGAAAGATTTCGTAATAGTGGAAACAGTAGCACCCAAATCACATAAGGCAAAACACTCATAATTTTTAATCTTGACTTTGATAGTAGGTTCCCATTAATCATGTAATTTATTAGGAATTGAAATCTCTAATTCCAACTTTTCTTCTAAAGCTTTCATCATGACATCTATGATATATTTAGTAAAAGCTTTATTTTGTTCATAAGCATGGGGTGAATATGGATTGCAAAAAATAAATACAATCAATCAAAGAGCAATTATCATAATTAAAGTCTTTGTAATCCAAAAGAGTGTGCATATCACTAGTTAAAGTTTTGACCTCTCCAAACCCACTTTTATCAATATTCTCAACAAGATTTTCACCCTTCGAATTATTGGGACGCCTTCTAACTAAAGTTGACTCTTCTTCAGTCCCTTTATCATCAATTTTAATTTTACTAAACAAAGAATCAATAGAAGAAACACCAATCATTTAAAGATCTTCTTCATTTTTATGAAAGCAATCGCTAGAAAACGCTCTCTCTAGGAATTCTCTTTTAGCTCTAAGCATAGCGGTTCTTTTCTTACTTTCATCCATATAAATATATAAAGCTTTAATTGATCATCAACCTTTGGTATAAAAAATTTCAACTTGAGATTTTCTACATCGTGAGAAATTCTATCAGTGCTTCTAGACATATCATCAATCTTATTCAACTTTTATTCTATCGTAGTATTAAAAGCTTTTTGGGCATTGATAAATTCTTTAATATTATTCTCAATATTAGAGGTGTTCCTATTATTATTGTAAGAAAAATTACCATATGAACTACCATAATTATTAGAGGAATTTCTCGGAAAAGGCCTAGGATTAAAATTACCTCTATAAGCATTGTTATTAAAATTGTTTCGCACGCCAAAATTCACATATACATGGTCACTATTTTGCTCAATCAAAGTAGACGAATGCACATCATTAAGATCAATAGGAGCACTTTTATTAGCGACCAATTTCATAAAAGCATCAACTTTCTCACTCAACGTACTAATTTATTTAATAGAATTAAGTTTCTTATCAATAGGTGCTCTTTCGGTATGTCATTGTGAATAATTTGTCATAATATTATCTAGCAATTTAGTAACTTCACCCAAAGTAATTTACATAAAAGTACCACCCGCGGCGGAATCCAAAAGATTTCTAGAGACAAAATTCAATCCCGCATAAAAATTTGTATGATCATCCAAAGACTTAAACCATGAGTAGGGCAACTTCTTAGCATCAATTTCATTCTTTCCCAAGATTGTGCAATATGTTCATGCTCAAGTTGCTTAAAATTCATAATGTGTGTCCTAAGGGAAATAATTTTCGCGCGCGGAAAATACTTAGTAATAAAAGCATCTTTGCACTTATGCCAAGAATTGATACTATTACGAGGCAACGGAGAAAACCAAATTTTTGCACGATCTCGCAAAGAAAATGGAAATAATTTCAACTTCAAAATATCATTGTCCACATCCTTTTTATTTTGCATATCGCATAATTCTACATGTGTTTAGATGGGATGTGTCATCCTCATTAGGAGTACCGGAAAACAGATCATCCATAACCAGATTCAACAAAGCGGCATTAACAAGACTCCGCACTAGTGGCGGGAGGAGCAATAGGAGTGATAATAAAATCATTATTATTGGTATTGGAAAAATCACACAACTTGGTGTTTTCTTGATTCATCGTCACTACGTAAGCAAGATTGCACACAAAAAACAGATCTGACGAGAAAACGACGAACAATTTTTTTCGTGAAGTGGGGGAGATGAAAATGAGAGAAAAATGGCAAATAATATAAATTGCAAGGAGATGATATTTGTGATTAGGAACCTTATAGATGTTGATGATGTCTCCCCGGCAATGGCGCCAGAAATTGGCGAGTTGTCGATGTTGGGGAACATCGTAATTTCAAAATTTTCCTACGCACACGCAAGATCATGGTGATGCATAGCAACGATAGGGGAGAGTGTCATCCACGTACCCTCGTAGACCGTTAAGCGGAAGTGTTATAACAACGCGGTTGATGTAGTTGTACGTCTTCACGATCGACCAACCTTCAGTACCGAACGTATGGCACCTCCGCGTTCAGCACACGTTCAGCTCAGTGACGTCCCATGAACTCACGATCCAGCAGAGCTCGGGGAAGAGTTTCATCAGCACGAAGGCATGGTGACGATGTTGATGAAGCTACCGATGCAGGGCTTCGCCTAAGCGCCGCTACGATATAACCGAGGTGGATTATGGTGGAGGTGGGCACCGCACACGGCTAAGAGATCAACAGATCAATTGTTGTGTCTTTGGGGTGCCCTCCACCCCCGTATATAATGGGGGGAGGAGGAGAGGGACGGTCAAGGGAGAGGCGCGCCCAAGGGGGGGCAATCCTACTCCAAGTAGGTTTGCCCCCTCCCTTTCCTATTCCAAGAAGTAGAAGGGGGGAGGAGGAGGTGGAGAGAAGGAAGGAGAGGGGGGCCGCCGTCCTTCCCTTTATCCAATTCAGATTGGGGCAAGGGGGGTTGTGCGCCACCTCCTGGCTGCCCTCTCTGTTCTCCACTAAGGCCCATAAGGCCCAATAGCTTCCCGGGGAGTTCCGGTAACCCCCGGTACTCCGGCATATGTCTGAAACCTCCCGGAACCCTTCCGGTGTCCGAACATAGTCATCCAATATATCGATCTTTACGTCTCGACCATTTCGAGACTCCTCGTCATGTCCGTGATCATATCCGGGACTCCGAACTACCTTCGGTACATCAAAACACAAAAACTCATAATACCGATCATCACAGAACTATAAGCGTGCGGACCCTATGGGTTCGAGAACTATGTAGACAGTGCGGACACGATCTTCAAATAAAACAGTGCTACCTCTTGGTGGAGATAGCACCCCGGTTGTACATGCACAAGAACCAGCCCTACCACACATAACCCAAACTCTCGCAGATTGTACCCCTACTGCGATGGACAGAGAACCAGCTTCACCCAATCTAACCCCAGCTGATAGTAACCCAGTTCCTGTTGACACAACACCATCTCCACCACAGAGCTCCCAAATAATAGTAGTTAGTAAGTCAGCTCCAGTGCCCAAAGGGCCAGTACTATCACGGTGAACCTCAACTCCACCAGTTAGTATGCCTATTCCTGTGGAGGAAGCACAACCAGCTAGTCGTAGTTTAGCATCTATCGCATTTGATGTTGTTAAACCCTATGTGCGTATCTTCCCATCTTAGAAATATTATACTGAAGATGAAGGAAAATGCCAGTTGTAGGTGTTTGTCCAGGAGTTATGTGTAAGTAATGTTATTCATGGCAATTACTTTGCTTCGTCCGATACATCCTACCTCCATGATGGTTATAATACAACAAATTTTCCCATTTTTCTCTATAGAGAAGGACCGATTTGGAAACTTGGGATGAGGTAACCTGTGCTAATACCTCTGTTATCTTCAAGAATGCTTGGTGGCAGTATCGGAATTACCTGAAGAAAACGTACTTCATCGGCAAAGAAACTCATCAAATTCCCTTACGTTCTCCTGAGACACATTTACTGGACGATGACTGGGAAAGCCTTGTTCTGTACTGGTCCCGAACCAAGAATGTGGTAAGGTCTATGAGCTCATTTTCTATTTTTAAGTATTATATTCTTGCATCTTACTGTACTCTTTTCATGTAGAACAAGTGCCTAAACCTGAAGAACAATTGTTCTAATTTAAGATTCCATTGCTATCATAGTTCAAAAAAGCGCTAGGCATTAATTGTGCGTTTTGCCACCGCCTTGTGCTTTACTGACCAAAGAGATGCTTATGCGCAGTTATGCACAGATTATGCGTAGTTATGCGCAATGCGGTTTGCCAACACCTAGAGCCTAGGCACGCTTAAGCGCTCGCTTAGGCGCACCTTTTTTAACTATGATTGATTTGCTCTTGTATCACTGTATTTACTCATACAAACTTGTTTTTAAATTGAAGGATCCAATCGAAACTCCAATGGCATAGCAGGTATGTTCACGCATGTTTCTTTAACAGGTTTGCTCTTATCAATAACTTTGTTGATTTCAATTTCAATTGTGTATATAGTTGACTTTCATATCATGCATGTTACTAGCATCACAACAGAGCCAATAGTGTTGTTGTACATGTAGACCCGTGGTACCCATCTGAAATCTTGTTGTGCCGTGTAGTTTCCCACGCTTTGTATTCCTTCACTGCTGCTTTGTCTTGAACTGATATGATTTGAACCATGTCTCTATTTTGATTTGGCAAGACAATGCAGTGACCATAGGACATAGGTATATGTTTGTGTGATGCTTTTATTATGTACTAGTACTTGGCAATAGAAGACTTGGTAGTTTAATCCTGTCCACCTTACTAATGAACTGGTTCACCGAAATGAGTTTCATATACTAGTACATGCTAAACTTGTTATGTGTCTGCTTGTTTCTTCTTTTAGAATGCTGACAGAATATTGGGGAAGAGTGCCTTATTAAGCAATGGTAAAGGAAGTAATGCAGATAAGGTTCAGGATAGTGACACATCCTTGTTGGTCTCCAACAAAGCTGATAAAACAGCTAAGGAAGACTATCTTGAAGACAGCGAGACAACCCCAAGTCCTATCTTGGTTTAGTGTTCGAGTTACTGGCCACTACCGCTTGCACAAGCTATTCAAACTCACTGTCTGAATCAGTTCGGTTTCTTGAGTCTCAACTACAAGCTGAAAGACATCGATCAGCTGTGCTGCGGCAAGAAGCGGAAGGACTGCGGAAGTCCCTGGAGCATTCAGATGCATACTTTCTGGAGCAACAACAAGCGTTGGAGGATTTTAGCGCCAAACAGGACAAAGCTAATCAGCTTGCTAAGCTTATTGCCAGCATGGTGGATACCCAGGATAACGTTTCTTGAGCTCTTCTGAAGTTGTTTCAGTTATGCTCTTGTTTTGCTACCGCGTTTATTTGCACTGGTGGCCAATTTTGACGGCCAGTGTATGTAATGTGCTGCTTTGTTCCCTATATTTGCACTGGTGGCAAACTTTGATGCCCAGTGGATGTAATATGTGTAATAGCGGTAATAGGCTAGCGTTAATTGCTTGCTTATTTATTTCCTTATTTGTCTTGTTTAGTTGTTTGCTTGTAGTCACTCAGTTCTTTTTCTGTTTTTTTTCTAGTGGCCACAATAGCCTATTTTTGGTAACTAGGCCAAAATAATCATGGCAACACATGGACTGTTGTAACCATGGGCCTCCTGCAGGTCGTATGATCCATGGGCCTTCGTCCGGCTGTAGGATCCATCGGCCTTCTATACGGGCCTTAGGGTCCATGGGCCTTCTACGGGCCATAGGGTCCATGGGCCTTCTACGGGCCGTACGATCCATGGGCCTTCTACGGGCCGTACTATCCATGGGCCTCATACGGGTCGTAGGATCCATGGGCCTTCTACGGGGCGTATCATCATTTCGCCAATCATGGGTCGTACTATTTGTGGACCATAACGGGCCGTTAATAGGTCATATTTGATAAATCTATGAAAACAGCCCAACGAGTTTTTTTGACATGAAAACAGCCCAACGTATTAACGGTCCGCAAACGGGCCGACTGTAACCACGGGCTGAATTTGGCCCACAAGCAGAAAATGACAGCAACGGGCCGTATGTAACCGAATGCTGCAAATGAGCCCAAGAATCAATGGGCCCTGAGAAGGCCGAAAGATAACTTGGGCTGGAAACGGCCCAATGGAATAACGGGTCGTTAATGGGTATAAAGTGATACACTGTTCATTACGGACCAGTTTCACCACGGGCCGTTAATGAGCCAAGAGTTACAAAGGTCCTCATATGGGCCGAAAGAAGTCATGGACCATGCTACGTCTTGAGCTTGCGTTGGATTTCCCCGAAGAGGAAAGGATGATGCAGCAGAGTAGCATAAGTATTTCCCTCAGTTTTTGAGAACCAAGGTATCAATCCAGTAGGAGGCCACGCTCAAGTCCCTCGTGCCTGCACAAAATGATAGCTACTCGCAACCAACGCGATTAGGGGTTGTCAATCCCTTCACGATCACTTACGAGAGTGAGATCTGATAGATATAATATTTTTGGTATTTTTGGTATAAAGATGCAAAGTGAAAAGCAAAGGCAAAGTAAAAAAGCAAAGCAAGATTAAAGTAATGGAGATTGATATGATGAGAATAGACCCGGGGGCCATAGGTTTCACTAGTGGCTTCTCTCAAGAGCATAAGTATTCTACGGTGGGTGAACAAATTACTGTTGAGCAATTGACAGAATTGAGCATAGTTATGAGAATATCTAGGCATGATCATGTATATAGGCATCACGTCCGTGACAAGTAGACCGAAACGATTCTGCATCTACTACTATTACTCCACTCATCGACCGCTATCCAGCATGCATCTAGAGTATTAAGTTAAAAACAGAGTAATGCCTTAAGCAAGATGACATGATGTAGAGAGACAAATTCATGCAATATGAAATAAACCCCATCTTGTTATCCTCGATGGAAACTATGCAATACGTGCCTTGCTGCCCTTCTGTCACTGGGAAAGGACACCGCAAGATCAAACCCAAAGCTAAGCACTTCTCCCATGGCAAGAACTACCAATCTAGTTGGCCAAACCAAACAGATAATTCGAAGAGACTTGCAAAGATAACCAATCATACATAAAAGAATTCAGAGAAGATTCAAATATTATTCATAGGTAGACTTGATCATAAACCCACAATTCATCGGTCTCAACAAACACACCGCAAAAAGAAGATTACATCGAATAGATCTCCACAAGAGAGGTGGAGAACTTTGTATTGAGATTCAAAGAGAGAGAAGAAGCCATCTAGCTACTAACTATGGACCCGAAGGTCTGAGGTAAACTACTCACACTTCATCGGATAGGCTATGATGATGTAGAAGCCCTCCGTGATGACGACCCTCTTCTGGCGGAGCTCCGGAACAGGCCCCAAGATGGGATCTCGTGGATACAGAAAGTTGCGGTGGTGGAATTAGGTTTTTGGCTTCATATCTCTTCGTTTGGGGGTACGTAGGTATATATAGGAGGAAGGAGTACGCCGGTGGAGCTCCGAGGGGCCCACGAGGCAGGGGGGCACGCCCTAGGGGGGGTGCCCCCCACCCTCGTGACCGCCTCTTTTGTTCCTTGGAGCAGGGTCCAAGTCTCCTGGATCACGTTCGGTGAGAAAATCACGTTCCCGAAGGTTTTATTCCATTTGGACTCCGTTTGATATTCCGTTTCTTTGAAACACTAAAATAGGCAAAAAAACAGCAATTCTGGGCTGGGCCTCCGGTTAATAGGTTAGTCCCAAAAGTAATATAAAAGTGGAAAATAAATCCCAATATAGTCCAAAATAGTTGATAATATAGCATGGAGCAATCAAAAATTATAGATACATTGGAGACGTATCAGGCCACACATGGGCTGGAAGTTAAAACGGGCTGAATCATATTGGACGGCCCAGATGACGCTACTAGGCCTAATTCGGATAGGGCGTAACGGGCCCTGGGTTAGCGGGCTGTAAATGGGCTATATGCGAACATGTCGTTAACAGGCTTTATGTCAGCCAGCCCACCAGCTTTTGACCAAGTCAAGCGGGCCGGCCTTTTCACAGGAATGGGCCTCTGTTGGGCCGTGCCACGTGTCGCCGTATCATAGGCGCCTTCGGTCCAATGAGCGGATGGCATTTGTCCCAACGGTGAGCCGACACGTGTTTCCTCCAGCCAATGATGATTTTACACGTGGAAAATCCCCATTGGTCAGGGCTGTTAACGGGTTATCGGATCCAAAACCCGACCCGATAGCTTAACGGCATTCCGTTACGGTGGATGCCACGTGTCGGTCACCCTTGACGAAAGCACTTCTATGACGTGCGATTTATCGTCATGGAAGTGGACACTTCCGTGATGATAATTTTGGTAATGTCATGGAACACTTCTACGACAGCACGGGTATGACTATCTTGATTCTGTTGTAAAATCGTCATGGATGTGCATGCATGACAAAAAACGCGACCTACTGTGACAAACACGTATCATCACGGAAGTGTATTTTTTTGTAGTGATTAGCTTAGCATCTGATCGTTCAGTTTAT
This sequence comes from Triticum aestivum, assembly GCF_018294505.1. NCBI lineage: Eukaryota > Viridiplantae > Streptophyta > Magnoliopsida > Poales > Poaceae > Triticum > Triticum aestivum. The sequence goes on from NC_057803.1 coordinate 106,441,160, forward strand.
TGCTACTCCTTTCTTAATGTCAAATACATGTTCCTTCGACCATGAGATCATGCAACTCCCGGATACCGGAGGAATACCTTGTGTGCTATCAAACATCACAACGTAACTGGGTGATCATAAAGATGCTCTACAGGTATCTCCGAAGGTGTCTGTTGAGTTGGCGTGAATCGAGATTGGGATTTGTCACTCCGTGTATTGGATAGGTATCTCTGAGCCCTCTCGGTAATACACATCACAAGTAGCTTGAAAGAAAAGTGACTAAGGAGTTATTTGCAAGATGATGTATTACGAAACGAGTAAAGAGACTTGCTGGTAACGAGATTGAACTAGGTATAGAGATACCGACGATCGAATCTCGGGCAAGTAGATAAAGGGAATTACGAATGTTGTCATAAAGGTTCAACCGATAAAAGATCTTCATGGAATATGTAGGAATTAATATGGGCATCCAGATCCCGCTATTGGTTATTGACCGGAGAGGTGTCTCGGTCATGACTACATAATTCCTGAACCTGCAGGGTCGCACCCTTAACGTTCGTTGACGCTAGATTAGTATTGGGATATTTGATGAGTGGTAACCAAATGTTTTTCAGAGTCCCGGAAGAGATCCCGGACATCACGAGGAGTCTCGGAATGATCGAGAGGTAAAGATTGATATATGGGAAGTCATATTTTTGGTTCCAGAAAAAGGTGCAGTTTTTTCAGTATTGTACCGTGAAGCTTCTAGAAGGTTCCGGAGGATTCCGGAGTCGTCCGAAAGTCAGAAGTGGTTCCAGCACTACCCAAGGGCTAGCATGGGCTGCGGGGAGGCTCCCTGGCCTTATTAGGCTAGGCGCACCAAGTACTCAAAAGCCCATGTGGCTAGGGAAGGCAAAAAAGGAAGGAGTCCTAATAGGAATAGGATTGGACTTGGATTCCAACTCCTCTCCCCCTTAGTTGCGCCCTAGGGATTGGATGGGTCGTTTCCCACGCCCCTCCACCTATATATAGAGGGTAGGGGCCACCCAAGAGGACACACCAAGCCCTTGGCGCCCCTCTCTCTCCCGTTACTCCATAGTTCCACCGCCTCATCCCGGCGACGCTTAGCGAAGCGTTGTCGGTACTCCACCACCACCATCACCACCATGCCGTCGTGTTGGTTATGATCCCATCTACTTCTCCTCTCCCGCTTGCTGGATCAAGAAGGACGAGACATCATCGAGCCGCACGTGTGCTAAGCTCGGAGGTGCCGTCCGTTTGGCACAAGATCGGTTGGCTCGTGATAGGATCGCGAAGAGTACGACTACATCAACCCGTGGTAAACGCTTCCGCTTAACGGTCTACGAGTGTACGCAGACACACTTTCCCCTCTTGTAGCTATGCATCTCCATGGATATATCTCACGTGTGCGTAGAAATTTTTATTTTCCATGCAATGTTTCCCAACAATGGTATCAGAGCCAGGTCTATGCGTAGATGATATGCACGAGTAGAACACAAAGAGTTTAGGGCAGTAATAGTAATACTGCTTACCACCAACATCTTATTTTGATTCGGCAGTATTGTGGGACGAAGCGGCCCGGACCAACCTTACATGTCCACGCACATGAGACTGGTTTCAGCGACTGACATGCAACTACTTTTGCATAAAGGTGGCTGGCGGGTGTCTGTTTCTCCTACTTTAGTTGAATCAAATTTTACTACGGTCGGTCCTTGAACAAGGTTAAAACAACAAACTTGACGAATCATCGTTATGGTTTTTGTCGTAGGTAAAAACAGTTCTTGCTAGAAACCCGTAGCAGCCATGTAAGACTTGTAACAACAAAGTAGCGGACGTCTAACTTGTTTTTGTAGGGTATGATTGAAGGAAATATGCCCTAGAGGAAATAATAAAGTTATTATTTATTTCATTATATCATGATAAATGTTTATTATTCATGCTAGAATTGTATTAACCGGAAACTTAGTACATGTGCGAATACATAGACATACTAAGTGTCACTAGTATGCATCAACTTGAATAGCTCGTTGAATCAAACATGGTTAAGTTTCCTAGCCATAGACATGAGTTCTCATTTGATTAACGGGATCACATCATTAGACAATGATGTGATTGACTTGACCCATCCGTTATCTTAGCACGATGATCGTTTAGTTTGTTGCTATTGCTTTCTCCATAACTTATACATGTTCCTATGACTGTGAGATCATGCAACTCCCGAATACCAGAGTGTAACGCCCTCGATGCGGCTATATCTCCTACGTGTCGAAGCACGACTTAGAGGCATAACCGCATTGAAAGCAATGTCGCAAGTAAGGCAATCTTCACAACATCCCATGTAATATAGATAATAAAAGGGGAAGGTACATAGTTGGCTTACACTCGCCACGTCAAACAAAGTACATAAATAGCATTACATATCCAATCACTCATGGCCCGACTACGGTGCCAAAATAAAAGATCAACCCAACATGCGACATGGGCCTGATCGCCCCAACTGGGCACCACTACTGATCATCAGGGAAAGACACATAGTAACAGCGTGAGTCCTCGTCGAACTCCCACTTGAGCTCAAGCGCGTCATCTGGAACGGAGTCATCAGGCCCTGCATCTAGTTTGGAAGTAATCTGTGAGCCACAGGGACTCAGCAATCTCGCACCCTCGATATCAAGACTATTTAAGCTTATAGGTAAGGCAAGGTAATATGTGGAGTTGCAGCAAGCGACTAGCATATATGGTGGCTAACCTGTTCGCAAAAGAGAGCGAGAAGAGAAGGCAAAGCGCGAACGAAGAACTAGAGAACATCCTGCGTCAAGCATTACTCCAACACCGTGTTCACTTCCCGGACTCCGCCGAGAAGAGACCATCACGGTAACTCACACAGTTGATTCATTTTAATTAAGTTAAGGTTCAAGTTATCTAGAACCGGACATTAACAAATTCCCATCTGCCCATAACCGCGGGCATGGCTTTCGAAAGTTCAAATCCCTGCAGGGGAGTCCCAACTTAGCCCATGACAAGCTCTCACGGTCAACGAAGGATATACCTTCTCTCGAGACATTCCGATCAGACTCGGTATCCCGGTTCTACAAGACACTTCGACAAGTTAAAACAAATCCAGCAACACCGCCCGAATGTGCCGACAAATCCCGATAGGAGCTGCACATATCTCGTTCTCAGGGCACACTCAGATGAACACTACGTACAACTAAAACCAAACCTCGAGTTACCCCGAGGTGGCGCTGTAAGTGGCTCTGTTTGGACCAACACTCATAGGAGCACTGGCCCGGGGGGGTTTAAATAAGATGACCCTCGGGCTCCGGAAACCCAAGGGAAAAGAGACTAGGTGGCAAAAGGTAAGAACAAGGTTGGGCATTGCTGGAAAAGCTTTATTCAAGGCGAACTGTCAAGGGGTTCCCATTATCACCCAACCGCGTAAGGAACGCAAAATCCGGGAACATAACACCGATATGACGGAAACTAGGGCGGCAAGAGTGGAACAAAACACTAGGCGAGAGGCTGAGCCTTCCACCCTTTACCAAGTATATAGATGCATTAAGATAACAAGATAATATAGTGATATCCCAACAAGTAAATAATGTTCCAGCAAGGAACGGTCTCCAATCTTCACCTGCAACTAGCAACGCTATAAGAGGGGCTGAGCAAAGCGGTAAGATAGCCAATCAACGGTTTGCTAGGACATGGTGGGTTAGAGGTTTGACATGGCAATTTGGGAGGCATGATAAACAAGTGGTAGGCATCGTAGCATAGGCATAGCACAAGAGCGAGCATCTAGCAAAGCAAAGATAGAAGTGATTTCGAGGGTATGATCATCTTGCCTGCAAAGTTGTCAGAGTTGACTGGATCCTCGAAAGCAAACTCAACGGGCTCCTCATTAGCGAACTCGTCTCCCGGCTCTACCCAAACAAGACAAACAAGCAAAAAGGACACAATCAACGACGTGCAAAGCTCAAACAACATGATGCAAACATGGTATGCTATGCGGGATGCGATATGTGATGCATATGCAAGATTTGACAAGGAATGAAAGAACCTGGCCTCAACATGGAAATCCAAGTGTGCCACTGGAAAGGTGAGGTGATTTCGGTTGAAATCGATATAAAGATCGCCGGAATCGGATGCACGGTTTGGAAATGGCAAGCAATTTAAACATGGCACCGGTCTGCGATAAACAGCAAGTAGCCATCTAAGTGCAACAAGACAAACATGCTATAGCACTCAAACATGGCAACAAAATACATGGCAGGGATCCATTCATAATGCTTAAAAAAAGATGAACACTGAGCTACGGCCAAATCATCCATTAACAGGTTCAAACAAGCATGGCAAAAGTGCAATTGGTAAACAAGTTTCAGACTTGGTGAAATTAACACTTGTCTGGAATTTCAGATCAGGTAGCACACTTTGGAGCACAAAAACTATATGCTACAGGAACTTAACATGGTAAAGCAAAGCATGGCAGGGGGCTACTCAAAAAGCTTAACAAAAGTCCCTTAGTGACCTTGAGCCAAAAGTGATCAGAAAATACAATTGCAAGCATGTGAACATGGCAAAAACATAATCAGATCACAGACTTTGTGAAAAACTGGAACATGCAAATCAGATATCAAGTAGGCATGTTTACGAGCTTGATGCACTCACTACAGAGCAAGGCATGACAATCTAAGCATACACCCATCAAGAATACACATTATGCAAGCTAGACATGGCAAGAACAATAACATAGAATGCACGGATCAACTACAACATCCTCGGCAAAATCGCTAACAAGTAGACAATCTGCCCAGATTCACGAAATAGCAAAAGTAGAGCTCGATTGACTCAAGCTAGGGTGCTCCATAATTGAAAACAAAGACATGGATGGATAGAGCACTACAAGATTAACAAAACATCCTTACTGATCATCCTCAAAAGAGGCACGGATCACTAGGAAACAATATGAACATATGGGATATTGATCAAAACAGTCCAAGGACTTAGTGGAATTGCTAAGTCCCTGAAATCAGCATTAACGAATGCACCACTTTGCAAGCTTGTGCTAGTCACCACACACATCACAAAAATACATGGATGGCACCTCTGGAAATATGACAAAGCATATAACAAAACGTATGTAGAGCTCATGGGCATATCATGCACACATTAATCATGGCAAAAATGACAAATAGCTATTTGGAGCAGCAGATCTGACAATTATCTCAAATAGCACTCTTCCAACAGCATTTCGGGCATCAAGATGAACTCAAATGAAAATGATGCAATGATATGAAATGATGTGCTCTCTAAGACGAACATTTTGATATGCTATATGCCCAAAACGGATCTACGGATGCAAAGTTACGGCACGATGAACGTGGCAAAATAATTAGGGTTCCGGGAGAAAGTCAACCATCGTTCCGATCCAGATCTGGCACGGATTTCGAGGAACACCGGGGTACTGTAGCTAGAGGTCACCATAGATGGCCGGAGTCGTCGGGGCGGCCAGATCCGTGGGAGTGGGAGGCGAAGGGGAGGCCGGTCGGCACCGGGGCACTCGCCGGCGTCAAGGAACCGCGGCGGGGCGGCGGCGGACGCCCGGGCCGGCCGGGCGGCGAGCTCGCCGGCATGGAGGAGAGGCAGCCGGCTGGCTGGCTCGGTCGCAGGAGTGGAAGAAGGCGGCGGCGGGGCGAAGGCGCGGTGCGGCGGGAGAGCTCGGGCCGCGGGGGGCCTTCCCGGGCCGGGCGGGTCGGCGGCGGGAGGAGGACAGCGATGTGGGCGCGGGGACACGTGGTGTGCAGCGATTCGCTGCGGGCGGCGGCGGATGCTGTCTGGCGGCCGGCGGATGTGTCCGGCCGCGCGGAGAGGGGTGGATCTAGGGTTTCGGAAAGAGGAGAACGAAAATTTCGGAGGGGGTCTTTAAATAGGCATAGGGGGAGCTAGGAGAGTCCAAATGAGGTGCGGTTTTCGGCCATGCGATCGTGATCGAACGCTCTAGATGATGGAGAGGGTTTTGGTGGGTTTTGGGCCAAATTGGAAGGGTGTTGGGCTGCAACACACACGAGGCCTTTTCGGTCCCTCGGTTAACCGTTGGAGCATCAACGAAGTCCAAATGGTACGAAACTTGACAGGCGGTCTACCGGTAGTAAACCAAGGCCGCTTGGCAAGTCTCGGTCCAATCCAGAAATGTTTAATCCCCACACATGAAAGGAAGGTAGAAATGACCACCGGAGGAGAACGGAACGCCGGAATGCAAAACGGACAACGGGGAAAATGCTCGGATGCATGAGACGAACACGTATGCAAATGCAATACACATGATGAAATGATATGAGATGCATGACAACAACAACAACAACACACGGAGACAAAAACCCAAACCCGAGGAAATAAAATAACTTCACGCCGGAAACGGCAAGAGTTGGATGACATATTAGGTAAATCGTATCCGGGGTGTTACAACACTCCACCACTATGAAAGGATCTCGTCCCGAGATCTAGGACTGAAAGAATGCCGGGTACTCAGAACGGAGGTGATCCTCGCGTTCCCAGGTGGCTTCACGGTCAGAATGGTGTGACCACTTGACTTTGAGGAATTTGATTGACTTATTGCGAGTCTTGCGTTCAGTCTCTTCAAGAATAGCAGCGGGGTGCTCACGATAAGAGAGATCTTCTTGGAGATCAATGTCTTTGAAGTTGACGGTGCATTCAGGCCTCACGAAGCACTTGCGGAGCTGAGAGACATGGAACATGTCATGCACATTTGCAAAGTTTGAAGGAAGGTCGAGTTGATAGGCGAGATCGCCTCTCTTGCTGACGATCTTGAAAGGTCCCACGTATCTAGGGGCAAGCTTCCATTTGATACCTAAGTGACGAGTACCTTTCATTGGAGAGACGCGGAGGTAAACATGATCTCCGATCTCGAAAGCCAAATCATTGTGCTTACTATCATAGTAGCTCTTCTGGCGCGATTGCGCTGCTTTGAGGTTATCTCGAATGACTTTACACATCTCCTCTGCCTCTGTGATTAAGTCATTACCCAGAAGTTGACGTTCACCGGTTTCAGACAAGTTGAGAGGGGTACGACACTTCCTGCCATATAGAATTTCGAATGGGGCCTTGCCCAAATTTGCTTGAAAACAGTTATTGTAGGAGAATTCAGCATATGGAAGACAATCCTCCCACTTCATGCCGAAGGAGATCACACAAGCCCTGAGCATATCTTCAAGAATCTGATTGACACGCTCGACTTGACCGCTAGTTTGAGGATGGAAACTTGTGCTGAAGAGGATGTTGGTGCCCATGGCCTTCTGAAAAGAATCCCAAAACTTGGAGTTAAAGATGCTGCCACGGTCTGAAGAGATCACCTGAGGAATACCATGCAGAGAGACAATCCGAGAGGTGTAGAGCTCCGCCAATTGAGCTGCAGTGATTGACTCTTTGATAGGCAGAAAGTGAGCCACTTTAGTGAGTTTGTCGATGACAACGAATATAGCATCATTGCCACGCTTGGACTTTGGAAACCCAGTCACGAAGTCCCTCTCAATGTGGTCAAACTTCCATTCTGGAATGGCAAGAGGTTGGAGGAGACCAGCTGGCCTTTGGTGTTCTGCCTTCACTCTTCTGTAGACATCACACTCATTCACGAACTGAGCAATCTCGCGCTTCATTCGAGTCCACCAATAAGCCTGCTTGAGATCCTAATACATCTTCGTGCTCCCATGGTGGATGGAGAGGAGTGAATTTTGAGCCTCGTTCACGATCACTTTACGAAGGTCACCTTTGGGCACAACAATACGATCCTCGAAGAAGAGAGTATCCTTGTCATCAAGGCGGTAGCACTTGTACTTGGGTTGGCTCTTGGCAATCCCAATCTTCACCTTCTTCACCATAGCATCAAGAAGTTGAGCCTCGCAAATCTGGTCTTCCAAGGTAGGAGAGACTTGAAGGTTGGTGAGGAAGCCTTGAGGAACAACTTGCAGATTAAGTTTGCGGAAAGCTTCACAAAGCTCGGGTTGATAAGGCTTGAGAATCAGACTATTGCAATAAGCCTTCCTGCTCAATGCGTCAGCAATCACATTGGCCTTGCCTGGAGTATACTCGATACTCGGATTATACTCTTGAATCATTTCGACCCATCGAGTCTGCCTGAGGTTGAGATTAGGCTGAGTGAAGATGTACTTGAGACTCTTGTGGTCAGTGAAGATGTCCACTTTTCTTCCCAATAAGAGATGTCTCCAAGTCAAAAGAGCATGCACAACTGCCGCCAACTCGAGGTCATGAGTGGGGTAGTTCTTCTCGTTGGGCTTCAACTGGCGAGAGGTACAAGCCACAACTTTCTTTTCTTGCATCAACACTGCACCAAGACCTTGGAGAGAGGCATCGCAGAAGACCTCGAACAGTTTGGATTCATCAGAAGGAGTCAGAACTGGAGCAGTGACCAATTTCTCTTTCAAAGTGTTGAAAGCAATGACACACTCCGGAGACCAAACGTACTTGACGTGCTTCTGGAGAAGATTTGAGAGAGGCTTGGCGATCTTTGAAAAATTCTCAACGAACCTTCGACAATAGATTGCGAGACCGAGGAAGCTACGGAGTTGCTTCACGTTCTAAGGTGGTTCCCAATTCACAATTGCAGACACCTTCTCAGGATTCATCACAATGCCCTTGGCAGAGATGATATCCCCAAGATAAAGAACCTCATCGAGCCAAAACTCGCACTTTGAGAACTTGGCGTAGAACTGATGTTCCCTAAGCTTATCGAGCACCAAACGCAAGTGCTTGGCATGATCTTCCTTGTTCTTCGAAAAGACCGGAATGTTGTCGAGATAGACCAAAATGAAGTCATTTGTGTAGGCGTTGAAGATGAAGTTCATCATGCGAGAGAAAGTCGGAGGAGCGTTGATGAGGCCAAAAGACATGACAGTGTATTCATATGAACCATAGCTTGTCCTGAAAGCCGTCTTGGGAATATCTTGCTCACGGATTCAAATCTGGTGATAACCCATGCAGAGATCAAGCTTCGAGAATACTTGGGCACCTTTGAGTTGTTCAAACAGCTTGTTGATGTTGGGAAGTGGGTATTTGTTCTTGATAGTCTTCTTGTTCAATGGACGGTAGTCAACACAAAGTCGGTCCGTTCCATCCTTCTTCTTCACAAAGAGAACTCCACAACCCCACGGAGAAGAACTAGGTCGGATGAGACCCATTCGCTCTTTAATATCGAGTTGATTCTTCAGCTCCTTCAACTCAAAGAGCTACAGGAACAAGTTTCAGACTTAGTGAAATTAACACTTGTCTGGAATTTCAGATCAGGTAGCACACTTTGGAGCATGTAAACTATATGCTACAGGAACTTAACATGGCAAAGCAAAGCATGGCATGGAGATACTCAAAGAGCTTAACAAAAGTCCCTTAGTGACCTTGAGCCAAAAGGGATCAGAAAATACAATTGCAAGCATGTGAACATGGCAAAAACAAATCAGATCACAGACTTAGTGAAAAACTTGAACATGCAAATCAGATATCAAGTAGGCATGTTTACGAGCTCGATGCACTCACTACAGAGCAAGGCATGACAATCTAAGCATACACCCATCAAGAATTCACATTATGCAAGCTAGACATGGCAAGAACAATAACATAGCATGCACGGATCAACTACAACATCCTCGGCAAAATCGCTAACAAGTAGACAATCTGCCCAGATTCACGAAATAGCAAAAGTAGAGCTCGATTGACTCAAGCTAGGGTGCTCCATAATTGCAAACAAAGACATGGATGGATAGAGCACTACAAGATTAACAAAACATCCTTACTGATCATCCTCAAAAGAGGCACGGATCACTAGGAAACAACATGAACATATGGCATATTGATCAAAACAGCCCAAGGACTTAGTGGAATTGCCAAGTCCCTGAAATCAACATTAACGAATGCACCACTTTGCAAGTTTGTGCTAGTCACCACACACATCACAAAAATACATGGATGACACGTCTGGAAATATGACAAAGCATATAACAAAACATATGTAGAGCTTAGGGGCATATCATGCACACATTAATCATGGCAAAAATGACAAATAGCTATTTGGAGCAGCAGATCTGATAATTATCTCAAATAGCACTCTTCCAACAGCATTTCGGGCGTCAAGATGAACCCAAATGAAAATTATGTAATGAGATGAAATGATGTGCTCTCTGAGACGAACATTTTGATATGCTATATGCCCAAAATGGATCTACGCATACAAAGTTACGGCACGATGAACATGGCAAAATAATTAGGGTTCCGGGAGAAAGTCAACCGTCGTCCCGATCCAGATCTAGTGCGGATTTCGAGGAACGCTAGGGTACTGTAGTTGGAGGTCTCCGTAGATGGCCGGAGTCATCGGGGCGGGCGGATCCGTGGGAGTGGGAGGTGAAGGGGAGGCCGGTCGGCACCGGGGCACTCGCCGGCGTCGAGGAACCGCGGCGGGGCGGCGGCGGACGCCGGGGCCGGCCGAGCGGCGAGCTCGCCGGCGTGGAGGAGAGGCGGCGGGCTGGTCGGCTCGGTCGCCGGAGCGGAAGAAGGCGGCGGCAGGGCGAAGGCGCGGTGCAGCGGGAGAGCTTGGTCCGCGGGGGCCCTCCCCGAGCCGGGCAGGCCGTCGGCGGGAGGAGGACCGCGATGTGGGCGTGGGGACACGTGGCATGCAGCGATTCGCTGCGGGCGGCGGCGGACGCTGTCCGGCGGCCGGCGGATGTGTCCGGCCGCGCGGAGAGGGGTGGATCTAGGGTTTCGGAAAGAGGAGAACGAAAATTTCGCAGGGGGTCTTTAAATAGGCATAGGAGGAGCTAGGAGAGTCCAAATGGGGTTTCGGTTTTCGGCCACGCGATCGTGATCGAACGCTCTATATGATGGAGAGGGTTTTGGTGGGTTTTGGGCCAAATTGGAAGGGTGTTGGGCTGCAACACACACGAGGCCTTTTCGGTCCCTCGGTTAACCGTTGGAGCATCAAACGAAGTCCAAATGGTACGAAACTTGACAGGCGGTCTACCGGTAGTAAACCAAGGCCGCTTGGCAAGTCTCGGTCCAATCCCGAAATGTTTAATCCCCACACACGAAAGGAAGGTAGAAATGACCACCAGAGGAGAACGGAACGCCAGAATGCAAAACGGACAACGGGGAAAATGCTCGAATGCATGAGACGAACACGTATGCAAATGCAATGCACATGATGAAATGGTATGAGATGCATGACAACAACAACACACGGAGATAAAAACCCAAACCCAAGGAAATAAAATAACTTAATGTCGGAAACAGCAAGAGTTGGATTACATATTAGGTAAATCATATCCGGGGTGTTACACGGAGGAACACTTTGTGTGCTACCAAACGTCACAACGTAACTGGGTGATTATAAAGGTGCTCTACAGGTGTCTCCAATGGTGTTTGTTGAGTTGGCATAGATCGAGATTACGATTTGTCAATCCGAGTATCGGAGAGGTATCTCTGGGGCCCTCTCGGTAATGCACATCACTATAAGCCTTGCAAGCAATGTGACTAATGAGTTAGTTGCGGGATGATGCATTACAGAACGAGTAAAGAGACTTGCCAGCAACAAGATTGAACTAGGTATTGAGATACCGACGATCGAATCTCGGGCAAGTAACATACCGATGACAAAGGGAACAATGTATGTTGTTATGCGGTTTGACCGATAAAGATCTTCGTAGAATATTTAGGAACCAATATGAGCATCTAGGTTCCGCTATTGGTTATTGACCGGAGACATGTCTCAGTCATGTCTACATAGTTCTCGAACCCGTAGGGTCCGCATGCTTAACGTTCGGTGACGATCAGTATTATGAGTTTATATGTTTTGATGTACCGAAGATAGTTCGGAGTCCCGGATGTGATCACGGACATGACGAGGAGTCTCAAAATGGTCGAGACATAAAGATTAATATATTGGACGACTATATTCGGACACTGGATGAGTTTCGGGGGTCACCGGATATTTATCGGAGTGCCGAGGGGTTATTGGAACCCCCGGGGGAACTGTGACGCCCGGATAATTAAGCTACAGTGATTCCCCGCTAATGGTGCCACGTCACCTCGGTTACTGTGGATAAACTCGCGTTAGTTCGGAACCTAGTTTGAATTTCAAATTTAAAACGAAAACAAACAATAAAAGTTTTCAGAAACGAAAACTAAATTGTTCGGGGGTTGTCTAAAATAGCAAACCTAATTATGGTGGGGTGCACAAATTTTTGTAAAATGTTTTGGCATTTTAATTAAACTAAAACAGAAAGCAGAAAAAGAAAAATAATAAAAGAAAAGAAAGGAAGAAGAAAAGAGGGAGGGAACCTCCCCTGGCCCATCTGGGCCAGCCCTTCCCCCGGCCCAGCCAGCCCCCCGAAGCCCCACCCCACCTGGCCCCTGGCCTGGCCCAACTCCCCCCCCCTGGGCCGGCCCAACCGGCGCCCCCACTTAACCCCTCCCCCCCCCCCCCGCGGCCGAACCCTAGCTGCCCCCCCCCCACTCACCCCCCCGACGCGCCCCCTCCCCCGATCCCCTTTTCCCTCTCCCTCGCCCGATCCAGATCGGGGCGAGGACCCCCGCCGCCCCACCCGCCGCCCGGACCCCCCCTCCTCATACTCTCCACCGCCCGGGGTCCCCTCCTCCCCTCCTCGCCCCACGCGCGGGCGCTCGACGCCGCGGATCCACCCCGGCCTCCCCGACGCCGGCGACCGCTCCCCCGCCCGCCTCCTCGCCGGTCACCGTCGCGCTCCACCGAGCCCGCTCCCCTAGACCCGGCGCCCCCCCGCTGTGAGCTCGCCTCACTTCCCCCCCTCGCTCCCCTCTCCCCCGCCCTCCCGAACCGCGCCGTCGCCCGGCGCCCCGTCGCCGGCCCCGACCCTCCGCGGCCACGCCGCCCCCCCCGTTTCCCTCTCCTCTCCCTCTCCCGAGCGGTGCCGTCGCCCGGAGCTCAGTCTCCGGCCCCGACCCGCCCCGGCCGCCGCCTTGGCCTTCCCCCCCTCTCTCCCCCCCGTCGACGACGCCTCCGGCCGACCCAAACGCCATCGTCGCCGGCGCCCTCGCACCCCCGACCGAACCCCCCCCTCCGCACGGCGCTCGGCCATTCCCCCCCCGTTTACGCCACTGCCGGCCCCGCCCCATCGCCCTGAATCGCCTCGCCGGCGCCGCTTGCCGCCCGGCCACCCTCGCCGTGGCTGCGGCCCCTCCGGCCACCGTCTCGGCCTCGGCCGCCCCGACCCCCGTTGGCTTCGGGCGCGGGCGCCCGCGCCGCGTCCTTCGGGGTTGCGCCCGAAACGGGCACCGCCCCGCAAACCCCCCACGCCCGCATGCCCGTTTGGCCCTCTGGGCCGATGACATGGGGGCCCCACCCCCACAGAACGGTTTAAAAATAAAAAGAAAATGAAAAATTAAATAAAACTAATTAACTAATTAATTAATTAATTAATTAATTAATTAATCTAATTAATTCTGATTAATTAGCACTAATCACTAATTAACCTAATTAACTAATGTTAATTAACTCTGATTAGGTTAATTAGATATTAGAGAATGACATGCGGGACCCACCTGTCAGGTTTGACTCAGTCAACCCTGTTGACTGCTGATGTCAGTATGACATCATGCTGATGTCATAAATGCATTTTCGAATTAATTAAATAATTAATTAAATTCCAGATTAAAATATTTTCAACATGAGAGTTGCTCAGAACGACGAGACGAATCCGGATACACCATCCGTTTGTCAGCCACACACCCCTAACCTATTGAACCTGCAACTTTTCCCCTCCGGCTCCTCTGCCCGAAAACACGAAACACCGGGAATACTTTCCCGGATGTTTTCCCCCTTCCATCGGTATCACCTATTACCGCGTTAGGGCACACCGAACACCGCGTATTGCCTTGTTATATTTTGTGATGCTTTGTTTGCTCTGTATTCATTATTTCTTCCCCCTCTTCTCTCCGGTAGACTACGAGACCGACGCTGCTGCTGCCCAGTTCGGCTACGGAGTTGACGACCCCTCTCTCTCTTGCCAGAGCAACCAGGCAAGCCCCCCCCTTGATCACCAGATATCGCCTATTCTTCTCTATACTGCTTGCATTAGAGTAGTGTAGCATGTTACTGCTTTCTGTTGATCCTATTCTGATGCATAGCCTGACATTGTTGCTACACCTGTTGATACCTTACCTGCAATCCTAAATGCTTAGTATAGGATGCTAGTTTATCATCATTGGCCCTACATTCTTGTCAGTCTGCCTTGCTATACTATCGGGCCGTGATCACTTGGGAGGTGATCACGGGTATATACTATACATACATACATACTATACAGATGGTGACTAAAGTCGGGTCAGCTCATTGAGTACCCGCAAGTGATTCTGACGAGGGGGCTGAAAGGACAGGTGGCTCCATCCCGGTAGAGGTGGGCCTGGGTTCCCGACGGCCCCCGACGGTTACTTTGTGGCGGAGCGACAGGGCAGGTTGAGACCACCTAGGAGACAGGTGGGCCTGGCCCTGTTCGGCGTTCGCGGATACTTAACACGCTTAACGAGATCTTGGTATTTGATCTGAGTCTGGCTACGAGCCTATACGCACTAACCATCTACGTGGGAGTAGTTATGGGTATCCCGACGTCGTGGTATCAGCCGAAGCACTTCAGACGTCAGCGACGGAGCGGCGCGCGCCGAATTGGACTGGAACGCCACTAGGCTAGGTCTGCTTTCGGCCGCGTACGCAACGTGCAGGTGTGCTATGGGCGATGGGCCCAGACCCCTGTGCGCTTAGGTTTAGACCGGCGTGCTGGCCTCTCTGTTGAGCCTAGGTGGGGCTGCGACGTGTTGATCTTCCGCGGCCGGGCATGACCCAGGAAAGTGTGTCCGGCCAAATGGGATCGAGCGTGTTGGGCTATGTGGTGCACCCCTGCAGGGAAGTTAATCTATTCGAATAGCCGTGATCTTCGGTAACAGGACGACTTGGAGTTGTACCTTGACCTTATGACAACTAGAACCGGATACTTAATAAAACACACCCTTCCAAGTTCCACAGACAACCCGGTGATCGCTTTTCCGCAGGGCGACGAGGAGAGGATCGCCGGGTAGGATTATGCTATGCGATGCGACTGGAGATGCGCTTGGAGATGCTACTGGATATGCTACTTGGAGATGCTACTTGGAGGACTTCAATCTACTCTCTTCTACATGCTGCAAGACGGAGGCTGCCAGAAGCGTAGTCTTCGACAGGACTAGCTATCCCCCTCTTATTCTGGCATTCTGCAGTTCAGTCCACTGATATGGCCTCCTTACACATATACCCATGCATATGTAGTGTAGCTCCTTGCTTGCGAGTACTTTGGATGAGTACTCACGGTTGCTTTTCTCCCTCTTTTCCCCTTTCCCTTCTACCTGGTTGTCGCAACCAGATGCTGGAGCCCTGGAGCCAGACGCCACCGTCGACGACGACCCCTACTACACCGGAGGTGCCTACTACTACGTGCAGCCCGCTGACGATGACCAGGAGTAGTTAGGAGGATCCCAGGCAGGAGGCCTGCGCCTCTTTCGATCTGTATCCCAGTTTGTGCTAGCCTTCTTAAGGCAACTTGTTTAACTTATGTCTGTACTCAGATATTGTTGCTTCCGCTGACTCGTCTATGATCGAGCACTTGTATTCGAGCCCTCGAGGCCCCTGGCTTGTATTATGATGCTTGTATGACTTATTTTATTTGTAGAGTTGTGTTGTGATATCTTCCCGTGAGTCCCTGATCTTGATCGTACACATTTGCGTGCATGATTAGTGTACGATTAAGTCGGGGGCGTCACAAGTTGGTATCAGAGCCGACTGCCTGTAGGAATCCCCCTTCCACACTCCTTGGCCGAAGTCGAGTCTAGACATTGCAAAAACTTTTACTAACTTGGCTGTGTGCCTTACGGGCCCACGTCGCCATTGGGTGGTATTAGGATCTTTTACTCCTCGATCTTTACTCTGGGATTCTGAACTCTCTTCTATTCGGGTTAAATGAATTTGCCAAAAACAAAACTAACTTTAGGTTCTCGCAAGTACTTTCTCCCGGAGATCCCCTCACTTCAGATGATCGTCTGCTAATCAGAAGATTCCGAAGTTACTATCTGATGTTCTCTCGAGACTTTGTGCCCATCACTTTTGCTATTCCTGACCACCGATAAATCCGTATGGATAACTACTTACACTTGCCATTCATACGATCATCCCCCATTGATCTTGTTATTACAAGATACCCCGAAGTTTTCTTTATTGTTCCGAGAATACCTTGTGCCTACTGCCTAGCAGTTCTTTGCCACATGAATACCCCTTCAAATAAATCCTCGCACTTGTCGAGTATCCGCTCAACCCCAGTTGTTCATTTGTGTCACAAAAGTTTTCAAAATACTATTCGATCTTCCGAAAATTCTCTGGAGCCTTTGGCTCTTGAAATTCTTGCTTGCTTGCATTATGGTTAATCCCATAAGTCTCGTAGTCATATTGACATTCCTTGTCATTATCATTTTGAGTCTGTTGACTCAATAGGTTCGCGAATACCCGCAATCATCTTTGATCCTTATAGATTACCTTTCTCACTGAGCTGCCATTCTTTTAACTGGAATTGGTTCTCAACAAATCCAATTGTCATTGATTGTACCCCTAAGTCTATTCAGCTTATCCATTCTTGATCAGAGCATTTTCTCCTGATCCCTTGATTTGAAAATCATAATTACTTTGCTAATTAAGCGTTGAACTATTCAGCTGTTCTATAAATCGATGCATTTGCAATCTTTCTTCCTCTGATTGGGTATCGATACTCATATCAGCCCCATTGTGGATCGCCATATCCACTGTTGGATTATTATCCGACAGTGTCCTTCATAATTAGTCGCTTTGTGAGTTCTTTCTCCGATACATAATGCCTTTGGTAAATTGTATCCTTTCCTTTTGTCAACCATGCTCTGCTTTCGAGTTGGTGATATTTACCCTTGAAGCTTATGTTATATGATCGTAAGGAGCCCTGATGGGATTGAACCAACGCCTTACCTCACCGGTGTGAACCCGAAAGATTTCACGAGTCATACTTATCTGGTATTGCACCAGGTAAAACTTTCAACAACTATTGTCATCTTCGAAATACGAGAGGTGAATGAAAGGTTATGCATTGGAGAAGTGGGAGTCGACCTTGAACTTTGTGTTCATGCCCATGGACACGATGTAGATCTTGTTATTAAAGCTTCTCTTAAATTAATTACTCCTTTGGTATAAGTTCATCTTATATCTGGGATCTGGCCTTTTGCAATCGTGGTTCCGACCATGTTCTCTTTTAAATACCATTTCTCGTGCAAGTTTTAGCACTTGTCTTCTGTAGAGCAATAACCCCAGTCAACTTCTACTTTGATCTGTCATCGAGTATTACCCCCTGGTATCTCGAGATTATCATGGAACTGCATAACTTCTTATGAGTTCTTCATCAAGTGCTACATTCCCACTGATTCCAATTTTTCACGGGCTCTGAGTTATTAAACACTCAAAGACACCGATAACTGAACCGAGTCCGCACTACGGTTCAACAACTCTTCAGTAAGCTTCTATAAGTACGAGTTTGTACACGATCACGCCATTCCTAGCCTGTTTGGCTATATCATTGTCGTGGTGATTTTAACTGTGCTACCCGGTCCTTCTTCTCGAAGCACAATTTATGACGATGAACTAACCTTACGTCAATCCTCATCGTCATATCATTTCGCCTTGAACAAAAAGCTTGGTTTCGAGTTTGTATCGTACCCTTGGTTCCAATAACCTTTCACTTCATCATTGCTTTGACTTGATGTCGTCGCCGATCGATTACATCTTCATGAACTCTCGCGACAAAGGTGTCGTGACCATCAACATTCTGAGCTCATCCAGGATATCAATTGAATTCCTGATGAGAAATACCATCCTTGCCCTCGATGAATTGTATTATCATCGACCACTTTATTGCCTTCCCACCAACACGAGCTTGTTCATGTTTGGTGTTATACCTTGAGTTCCCTGCTACCCAGCAGTTGATCTTCCTTACCTCGGAAGTATTACCATCTCCTTTTGTCAAGGATGTGGTGAGAATTTCACACCTCTTAAGAATTCTTGATATCATAATACTTCTTGCCATCTTCGTTCATTCCTTGGCCCCCGTATTGTTTTCAACCGGAATACCGACAATTGAGCTATGACGTGTGAATTCAAAACTTCTAGCAAGCCTCTTGCTTTGAAGTGAAATTCTTAGACTATTGATTATTGAATCACCATTCCGACGTTGGTCATGCAACCCAGCCCATATTTCGGGTGCACCTTTCAACCAATGTTTAATTGTGTATGTTTTCCTCGAGCATACATCATTATACCATTCAAGCTGACAAATGTCATCTTCTTGTTCACATTATCGTGGAAATCCATCCGTTTGGAATCCTCGATGAATTGTCGCTGAGCCCATCAGCCACCTTCTCATCCCCTCCTTGGTTTAAGGATGAACTATTGCTTCAAGAACCCGCTCCCGTAGTTCATTTCCTGAGAATTTTGAAATGTCATTTCGTCTATTTGTGTTGCACCTTTTCTTCTCAGGTATCCTAAGTCTGAGGTATCCTGACACCAATCGGATCTGAATCACGGTTAGATATGATGGTTGGAACATATTTTCAAGAGTTATAACATTGGTCCTTTGATGACCTGGTAACATGATGTCATGCCTAGCACCCCCCCCGGGTGGAGGACCTATTATTGTAGTATCCTTTTAACAAGGTTAACCATGCTTCCATGAGGAAATTGTAAGACTTATTCTACAAGTTATTCCAGATGGATCCTTTGTGTTTCCAAGGTCTGATCTTCACAGGATGACCATGTCAATGCTATCTCGAAGCATGTCTATGGTACTCGGATTTTCAACAAGTACATTTGAAGCCCAATGCTAAATGTTTCCTGCTCTATTATCCAAACACCGTGTATGGGCAATGTCATGAAAATTCTCTCCCCTACCTAAAGAGTTTTCTACATTATATCCTGACATGGATATCATGCTCTGCTTGTCCTTGGGAAGGATATACCCTTGAAATATGTGTTTAAACATAATTTCCTTTCCATTGTTCTGTTTAATCTGATAATCATATGTCCTTTCCATTGTTTGGTTTAACCTTTCTTGAGGTCTATATGATCTAAGCAGTAATATTCTTCTGCTTATGTAAACACCTTGGTGTACGACCGTGTCAGTAAGACCCTGTTACTATTGTTGATGACATTTCGGTAGCCACCGATGGACGAGAACCTTGCCTATTGGCCCGCCTCGTTCAACGAGCAGGATAATGGTTCTCTTCGTCCCTCGCCCTTGGTACCGATGTTGTTGCCGACATAACCAACAGATTATCCTCTGGCATGCCTTGCTTACATGATCGTGCAAGATGTCACTGTCCTTCCTACTTTTTAATCCACATGGTGGGCCCATAACCCACAGCTCCACAGGATCGAAACCTGACTCTCCTGTACCCCCCCTGTACCCAAGGTTGTTCCTCGCGCGTGGCCTCGTATGTAATTCATGAGCCACCTTCAATCTGGTATCAGACAAATACTTATTCCCGTGGCTTCGAACCCCTTTCACGCCACATATCAGACATCGAACGATTGCCTGCCCGCTCGAAACTTCCCAGGATACCTCCTTACTCTGCTCTTGATATTTTCTTAAGTTTCAATTCGAGAGTTACTTCCGCCACCCTCCCCGATGTTATCGACCAGATAGTCAAACCTGCAGAGGTCCATTCTCTCGGGATACCCACCCTTTATCCTTTCGTAAGTACGATGGAACCCCGAAGAAAGGACGACAAACTTCATCATGATGACCCGAAGGAGAGGACGGAAGACATCAATGTAATGGGTCGACCTCTTCGAGAAGAGCTACTATGATCGAGAAGAATCGTTAGAATTTCGTAACCAGACCCCTTCCCCCTTATAACCGATCCTAAATCTCGGGACGAGATTTCTTGTAGTGGAGGAGAATTGTGACGCCCGGATAATTAAGCTACAGTGATTCCCCGCTAATGGTGCCACGTCACCTCGGTTACTGTGGATAAACTCGCGTTAGTTCGGAACCTAGTTCGAATTTCAAATTTAAAACGAAAACAAACAATAAAAGTTTTCAGAAACGAAAACTAAATTGTTCGGGGGTTGTCTAAAATAGCAAACCTAATTATGGTGGGGTGCACAAATTTTTGTAAAATGTTTTGGCATTTTAATTAAACTAAAACAGAAAGCAGAAAAAGAAAAATAATAAAAGAAAAGAAAGGAAGAAGAAAAGAGGGAGGGAACCTCCCCTGGCCCATCTGGGCCAGCCCTTCCCCCGGCCCAGCCAGCCCCCCGAAGCCCCACCCCACCTGGCCCCTGGCCTGGCCCAACTCCCCCCCCTGGGCCGGCCCAACCGGCGCCCCCACTTAACCCCTCCCCCCCCCCGCGGCCGAACCCTAGCTGCCCCCCCACGCGCCCCCTCCCCCGATCCCCTTTTCCCTCTCCCTCGCCCGATCCAGATCGGGGCGAGGACCCCCGCCGCGCCCCACCTCGCCGGCGGCCCCCGCCGCCCCACCCGCCGCCCGGACCCCCCCTCCTCATACTCTCCACCGCCCGGGGTCCCCTCCTCCCCTCCTCGCCCCACGCGCGGGCGCTCGACGCCGCGGATCCACCCCGGCCTCCCCGACGCCGGCGACCGCTCCCCCGCCCGCCTCCTCGCCGGTCACCATCGCGCTCCACCGAGCCCGCTCCCCTAGACCCGGCGCCCCCCCGCTGTGAGCTCGCCTCACTTCCCCCCCCCTCGCTCCCCTCTCCCCCGCCCTCCCGAACCGCGCCGTCGCCCGGCGCCCCGTCGCCCGGCGCCCCGTCGCCGGCCCCGACCCTCCGCGGCCACGCCGCCCCCCCCCCCGTTTCCCTCTCCTCTCCCTCTCCCGAGCGGTGCCGTCGCCCGGAGCTCAGTCTCCGGCCCCGACCCGCCCCGGCCGCCGCCTTGGCCTTCCCCCCCTCTCCCCCCCCCGTCGACGACGCCTCCGGCCGACCCAAACGCCATCGTCGCCGGCGCCCTCGCACCCCCGACCGAACCCCCCCCCCGCACGGCGCTCGGCCATTCCCCCCCCGTTTACGCCACTGCCGGCCCCGCCCCGTCGCCCCGAATCGCCTCGCCGGCGCCGCTTGCCGCCCGGCCACCCTCGCCGTGGCTGCGGCCCCTCCGGCCACCGTCGTGGCCTCGGCCGCCCCGACCCCCGTTGGCTTCGGGCGCGGGCGCCCGCGCCGCGTCCTTCGGGGTTGCGCCCGAAACGGGCACCGCCCCGCAAACCCCCCACGCCCGCATGCCCGTTTGGCCCTCTGGGCCGATGACATGGGGGCCCCACCCCCACAGAACGGTTTAAAAATAAAAAGAAAATGAAAAATTAAATAAAACTAATTAACTAATTAATTAATTAATTAATTAATTAATCTAATTAATTCTGATTAATTAGCACTAATCACTAATTAACCTAATTAACTAATGTTAATTAACTCTGATTAGGTTAATTAGATATTAGAGAATGACATGCGGGACCCACCTGTCAGGTTTGACTCAGTCAACCCTGTTGACTGCTGATGTCAGTATGACATCATGCTGATGTCATAAATGCATTTTCGAATTAATTAAATAATTAATTAAATTCCAGAAATTAATAAAATCTTTTAAAAATCATATCTTTTAATCCGTAATCCGGATTAAAATATTTTCAACATGAGAGTTGCTCAGAACGACGAGACGAATCCGGATACGCCGTCCGTTTGTCAGCCACACACCCCTAACCTATTGAACCTGCAACTTTTCCCCTCCGGCTCCTCTGCCCGAAAACACGAAACACCGGGAATACTTTCCCGGATGTTTTCCCCCTTCCATCGGTATCACCTATTACCGCGTTAGGGCACACCGAACACCGCGTATTGCCTTGTTATATTTTGTGATGCTTTGTTTGCTCTGTATTCATTATTTCTTCCCCCTCTTCTCTCCGGTAGACTACGAGACCGACGCTGCTGCTGCCCAGTTCGACTACGGAGTTGACGACCCCTCTCTCTCTTGCCAGAGCAACCAGGCAAGCCCCCCCCCCTTGATCACCAGATATCGCCTATTCTTCTCTATACTGCTTGCATTAGAGTAGTGTAGCATGTTACTGCTTTCTGTTGATCCTATTCTGATGCATAGCCTGACATTGTTGCTACACCTGTTGATACCTTACCTGCAATCCTAAATGCTTAGTATAGGATGCTAGTTTATCATCATTGGCCCTACATTCTTGTCAGTCTGCCTTGCTATACTATCGGGCCGTGATCACTTGGGAGGTGATCACGGGTATATACTATACATACATACATACTATACAGATGGTGACTAAAGTCGGGTCAGCTCATTGAGTACCCGCAAGTGATTCTGACGAGGGGGCTGAAAGGACAGGTGGCTCCATCCCGGTAGAGGTGGGCCTGGGTTCCCGACGGCCCTCGACTGTTACTTTGTGGCGGAGCGACAGGGCAGGTTGAGACCACCTAGGAGACAGGTGGGCCTGGCCCTGTTCGGCGTTCGCGGATACTTAACACGCTTAACGAGATCTTGGTATTTGATCTGAGTCTGGCTACGAGCCTATACGCACTAACCATCTACGTGGGAGTAGTTATGGGTATCCCGACGTCGTGGTATCAGCCGAAGCACTTCAGACGTCAGCGACGGAGCGGCGCGCGCCGAATTGGACTGGAACGCCACTAGGCTAGGTCTGCTTTCGGCCGCGTACGCAACGTGCAGGTGTGCTATGGGCGATGGGCCCAGACCCCTGTGCGCTTAGGTTTAGACCGGCGTGCTGGCCTCTCTGTTGAGCCTAGGTGGGGCTGCGACGTGTTGATCTTCCGAGGCCGGGCATGACCCAGGAAAGTGTGTCCGGCCAAATGGGATCGAGCGTGTTGGGCTATGTGGTGCACCCCTGCAGGGAAGTTAATCTATTCGAATAGCCGTGATCTTCGGTAACAGGACGACTTGGAGTTGTACCTTGACCTTATGACAACTAGAACCGGATACTTAATAAAACACACCCTTCCAAGTTCCACAGACAACCCGGTGATCGCTTTTCCGCAGGGCGACGAGGAGAGGATCGCCGGGTAGGATTATGCTATGCGATGCTGGAGATGCTTGGAGATGTCTGGATGCTACTTGGAGATGCTACTTGGAGGACTTCAATCTACTCTCTTCTACATGCTGCAAGACGGAGGCTGCCAGAAGCGTAGTCTTCGACAGGACTAGCTATCCCCCTCTTATTCTGGCATTCTGCAGTTCAGTCCACTGATATGGCCTCCTTACACATATACCCATGCATATGTAGTGTAGTTCCTTGCTTGCGAGTACTTTGGATGAGTACTCACGGTTGCTTTCTCCCCCTTTTTCCCCTTTCCTTCTATCTGGTTGTCGCAACCAGATGCTGGAGTCCAGGAGCCAGACGCCACCGTCGACGACGACCCCTACTACACCGGAGGTGCCTACTACTACGTGCAGCCCGCTGACGACGACCAGGAGTAGTTAGGAGGATCCCAGGCAGGAGGCCTGCGCCTCTTTCGATCTGTATCCCAGTTTGTGCTAGCCTTCTTAAGGCAAACTTGTTTAACTTATGTCTGTACTCAGATATTGTTGCTTCCGCTGACTCGTCTATGATCGAGCACTTGTATTCGAGCCCTCGAGGCCCCTGGCTTGTATTATGATGCTTGTATGACTTATTTTATTTGTAGAGTTGTGTTGTGATATCTTCCCGTGAGTCCCTGATCTTGATCGTACACATTTGCGTGCATGATTAGTGTACGATTGAATCGGGGGCGTCACAAGTTGGTATCAGAGCCGACTGCCTGTAGGAATCCCCCTTCCACACTCCTTGGCCGAAGTCGAGTCTAGACATTGCAAAAACTTTTACTAACTTGGCTGTGTGCCTTACGGGCCCACGTCGCCATTGGGTGGTATTAGGATCTTTTACTCCTCGATCTTTACTCTGGGATTCTGAACTCTCTTCTATTCGGGTTAAATGAATTTGCCAAAAACAAAACTAACTTTAGGTTCTCGCAAGTACTTTCTCCCGGAGAGCCCCTCACTTCAGATGATCGTCTGCTAATCAGAAGATTCCGAAGTTACTATCTGATGTTCTCTCGAGACTTTGTGCCCATCACTTTTGCTATTCCTGACCACCGATAAATCCGTATGGATAACTACTTACACTTGCCATTCATACGATCATCCCCCATTGATCTTGTTATTACAAGATACCCCGAAGTTTTCTTTATTGTTCCGAGAATACCTTGTGCCTACTGCCTAGCAGTTCTTTGCCACATGAATACCCCTTCAAATAAATCCTCGCACTTGTCGAGTATCCGCTCAACCCCAGTTGTTCATTTGTGTCACAAAAGTCTTCAAAATACTATTCGATCTTCCGAAAATTCTCTGGAGCCTTTGGCTCTTGAAATTCTTGCTTGCTTGCATTATGGTTAATCCCATAAGTCTCGTAGTCATATTGACATTCCTTGTCATTATCATTTTGAGTCTGTTGACTCAATATGTTTGCGAATACCCGCAATCATCTTTGATCCTTATAGATTACCTTTCTCACTGAGCTGCCATTCTTTTAACTGGAATTGGTTCTCAACAAATCCAATTGTCATTGATTGTACCCCTAAGTCTATTCAGCTTATCCATTCTTGATCAGAGCATTTTCTCCTGATCCCTTGATTTGAAAATCATAATTACTTTGCTAATTAAGCGTTGAACTATTCAGCTGTTCTATAAATCGATGCATTTGCAATCTTTCTTCCTCTGATTGGGTATCGATACTCATATCAGCCCCATTGTGGATCGCCATATCCACTGTTGGATTATTATCCGACAGTGTCCTTCATAATTAGTCGCTTTGTGAGTTCTTTCTCCGATACATAATGCCTTTGGTAAATTGTATCCTTTCCTTTTGTCAACCATGCTCTGCTTTCGAGTTGGTGATATTTACCCTTGAAGCTTATGTTATATGATCGTAAGAAGCCCTGATGGGATTGAACCAACGCCTTACCTCACCGGTGTGAACCCGAAAGATTTCACGAGTCATACTTATCTGGTATTGCACCAGGTAAAACTTTCAACAACTATTGTCATCTTCGAAATACGAGAGGTGAATGAAAGGTTATGCATTGGAGAAGTGGGAGTCGACCTTGAACTTTGTGTTCATGCCCATGGACACGATGTAGATCTTGTTATTAAAGCTTCTCTTAAATTAATTACTCCTTTGGTATAAGTTCATCTTATATCTGGGATCTGGCCTTTTGCAATCGTGGTTCCGACCATGTTCTCTTTTAAATACCATTTCTCGTGCAAGTTTTAGCACTTGTCTTCTGTAGAGCAATAACCCCAGTCAACTTCTACTTTGATCTGTCATCGAGTATTACCCCCTGGTATCTCGAGATTATCATGGAACTGCATAACTTCTTATGAGTTCTTCATCAAGTGCTACATTCCCACTGATTCCAATTTTTCACGGGCTCTGAGTTATTAAACACTCAAAGACACCGATAACTGAACCGAGTCCGCACTACGGTTCAACAACTCTTCAGTAAGCTTCTATAAGTACGAGTTTGTACCCGATCACGCCATTCCTAGCCTGTTTGGCTATATCATTGTCGTGGTGATTTTAACTGTGCTACCCGGTCCTTCTTCTCGAAGCACAATTTATGACGATGAACTAACCTTACGTCAATCCTCATCGTCATATCATTTCGCCTTGAACAAAAAGCTTGGTTTCGAGTTTGTATCGTACCCTTGGTTCCAATAACCTTTCACTTCATCATTGCTTTGACTTGATGTCGTCGCCGATCGATTACATCTTCATGAACTCTCGCGACAAAGGTGTCGTGACCATCAACATTCTGAGCTCATCCAGGATATCAATTGAATTCCTGATGAGAAATACCATCCTTGCCCTCGATGAATTGTATTATCATCGACCACTTTATTGCCTTCCCACCAACACGAGCTTGTTCATGTTTGGTGTTATACCTTGAGTTCCCTGCTACCCAGCAGTTGATCTTCCTTACCTCGGAAGTATTACCATCTCCTTTTGTCAAGGATGTGGTGAGAATTTCACACCTCTTAAGAATTCTTGATATCATAATACTTCTTGCCATCTTCGTTCATTCCTTGGCCCCCGTATTGTTTTCAACCGGAATACCGACAATTGAGCTATGACGTGTGAATTCAAAACTTCTAGCAAGCCTCTTGCTTTGAAGTGAAATTCTTAGACTATTGATTATTGAATCACCATTCCGACGTTGGTCATGCAACCCAGCCCATATTTCGGGTGCACCTTTCAACCAATGTTTAATTGTGTATGTTTTCCTCGAGCATACATCATTATACCATTCAAGCTGACAAATGTCATCTTCTTGTTCACATTATCGTGGAAATCCATCCGTTTGGAATCCTCGATGAATTGTCGCTGAGCCCATCAGCCACCTTCTCATCCCCTCCTTGGTTTAAGGATGAACTATTGCTTCAAGAACCCGCTCCCGTAGTTCATTTCCTGAGAATTTTGAAATGTCATTTCGTCTATTTGTGTTGCACCTTTTCTTCTCAGGTATCCTAAGTCTGAGGTATCCTGACACCAATCGGATCTGAATCACGGTTAGATATGATGGTTGGAACATATTTTCAAGAGTTATAACATTGGTCCTTTGATGACCTGGTAACATGATGTCATGCCTAGCACCCCCCCCGGGTGGAGGACCTATTATTGTAGTATCCTTTTAACAAGGTTAACCATGCTTCCATGAGGAAATTGTAAGACTTATTCTACAAGTTATTCCAGATGGATCCTTTGTGTTTCCAAGGTCTGATCTTCACAGGATGACCATGTCAATGCTATCTCGAAGCATGTCTATGGTACTCGGATTTTCAACAAGTACATTTGAAGCCCAATGCTAAATGTTTCCTGCTCTATTATCCAAACACCGTGTATGGGCAATGTCATGAAAATTCTCTCCCCTACCTAAAGAGTTTTCTACATTATATCCTGACATGGATATCATGCTCTGCTTGTCCTTGGGAAGGATATACCCTTGAAATATGTGTTTAAACATAATTTCCTTTCCATTGTTCTGTTTAATCTGATAATCATATGTCCTTTCCATTGTTTGGTTTAACCTTTCTTGAGGTCTATATGATCTAAGCAGTAATATTCTTCTGCTTATGTAAACACCTTGGTGTACGACCGTGTCAGTAAGACCCTGTTACTATTGTTGATGACATTTCGGTAGCCACCGATGGACGAGAACCTTGCCTATTGGCCCGCCTCGTTCAACGAGCAGGATAATGGTTCTCTTCGTCCCTCGCCCTTGGTACCGATGTTGTTGCCGACATAACCAACAGATTATCCTCTGGCATGCCTTGCTTACATGATCGTGCAAGATGTCACTGTCCTTCCTACTTTTTAATCCACATGGTGGGCCCATAACCCACAGCTCCACAGGATCGAAACCTGACTCTCCTGTACCCCCCCTGTACCCAAGGTTGTTCCTCGCGCGTGGCCTCGTATGTAATTCATGAGCCACCTTCAATCTGGTATCAGACAAATACTTATTCCCGTGGCTTCGAACCCCTTTCACGCCACATATCAGACATCGAACGATTGCCTGCCCGCTCGAAACTTCCCAGGATACCTCCTTACTCTGCTCTTGATATTTTCTTAAGTTTCAATTCGAGAGTTACTTCCGCCACCCTCCCCGATGTTATCGACCAGATAGTCAAACCTGCAGAGGTCCATTCTCTCGGGATACCCACCCTTTATCCTTTCGTAAGTACGATGGAACCCCGAAGAAAGGACGACAAACTTCATCATGATGACCCGAAGGAGAGGACGGAAGACATCAATGTAATGGGTCGACCTCTTCGAGAAGAGCTACTATGATCGAGAAGAATCGTTAGAATTTCGTAACCAGACCCCTTCCCCCTTATAACCGATCCTAAATCTCGGGACGAGATTTCTTGTAGTGGAGGAGAATTGTGACGCCCGGATAATTAAGCTACAGTGATTCCCCGCTAATGGTGCCACGTCACCTCGGTTACTGTGGATAAACTCGCGTTAGTTCGGAACCTAGTTCGAATTTCAAATTTAAAACGAAAACAAACAATAAAAGTTTTCAGAAACGAAAACTAAATTGTTCGGGGGTTGTCTAAAATAGCAAACCTAATTATGGTGGGGTGCACAAATTTTTTGTAAAATGTTTTGGCATTTTAATTAAACTAAAACAGAAAGCAGAAAAAGAAAAATAATAAAAGAAAAGAAAGGAAGAAGAAAAGAGGGAGGGAACCTCCCCTGGGCCCATCTGGGCCAGCCCTTCCCCCGGCCCAGCCAGCCCCCGAAGCCCCACCCCACCTGGCCCCTGGCCTGGCCCAACTCCCCCCCTGGGCCGGCCAACCGGCGCCCCCACTTAACCCCTCCCCCCCCCGCGGCCGAACCCTAGCTGCCCCCCCACGCGCCCCTCCCCCGATCCCCTTTTCCCTCTCCCTCGCCCCGATCCAGATCGGGGGCGAGGACCCCGCCGCGCCCCACCTCGCCGGCGGCCCCCGCCGCCCCCACCGCCGCCCGGACCCCCCCTCCTCGTACTCTCCACCGCCCGGGTCCCCTCCTCCCTCCTCGCCACACGCGCGGGCGCTCGACGCCGCGGATCCACCCCGGCCTCCCGACGCCGGCGACCGCTCCCCCGCCCGCCTCCTCGCCGGTCACCGTCGCGCTCCACCGAGCCCGCTCCCCTAGACCCGGCGCCCCCCCTGTGAGCTCGCCTCACTTCCCCCCCTCGCTCCCCTCTCCCCCGCCCTCCCGAACCGCGCCGTCGCCCGGCGCCCCGTCGCCCGGCGCCCCGTCGCCGGCCCCGACCCTCCGCGGCCACGCCGCCCCCCCGTTTCCCTCTCCTCTCCCTCTCCCGAGCGGTGCCGTCGCCCGGAGCTCAGTCTCCGGCCCCGACCCGCCCCGGCCGCCGCCTTGGCCTTCCCCCTCTCCCCCCCGTCGACGACGCCTCCGCCGACCCAAACGCCATCGTCGCCGGCGCCCTCGCACCCGAACCCCCCCCCGCACGGCGCTCGGCCATTCCCCCCCCCGTTTACGCCACTGCCGGCCCCGCCCCGTCGCCCCGAATCGCCTCGCCGGCGCCGCTTGCCGCCCGGCCACCCTCGCCGTGGCTGCGGCCCCTCCGGCCACCGTCGTGGCCTCGGCCGCCCCGACCCCCGTTGGCTTCGGGCGCGGGCGCCCGCGCCGCGTCCTTCGGGGTTGCGCCCGAAACGGGCACCGCCCCGCAAACCCCCCACGCCCGCATGCCCGTTTGGCCCTCTGGGCCGATGACATGGGGGCCCCACCCCCACAGAACGGTTTAAAAATAAAAAGAAAATGAAAAATTAAATAAAACTAATTAACTAATTAATTAATTAATTAATTAATTAATCTAATTAATTCTGATTAATTAGCACTAATCACTAATTAACCTAATTAACTAATGTTAATTAACTCTGATTAGGTTAATTAGATATTAGAGAATGACATGCGGGACCCACCTGTCAGGTTTGACTCAGTCAACCCTGTTGACTGCTGATGTCAGTATGACATCATGCTGATGTCATAAATGCATTTTCGAATTAATTAAATAATTAATTAAATTCCAGAAATTAATAAAATCTTTTAAAAATCATATCTTTTAATCCGTAATCCGGATTAAAATATTTTCAACATGAGAGTTGCTCAGAACGACGAGACGAATCCGGATACACCGTCCGTTTGTCAGCCACACACCCCTAACCTATTGAACCTGCAACTTTTCCCCTCCGGCTCCTCTGCCCGAAAACACGAAACACCGGGAATACTTTCCCGGATGTTTTCCCCCTTCCATCGGTATCACCTATTACCGCGTTAGGGCACACCGAACACCGCGTATTGCCTTGTTATATTTTGTGATGCTTTGTTTGCTCTGTATTCATTATTTCTTCCCCCTCTTCTCTCCGGTAGACTACGAGACCGACGCTGCTGCTGCCCAGTTCGGCTACGGAGTTGACGACCCCTCTCTCTCTTGCCAGAGCAACCAGGCAAGCCCCCCCTTGATCACCAGATATCGCCTATTCTTCTCTATACTGCTTGCATTAGAGTAGTGTAGCATGTTACTGCTTTCTGTTGATCCTATTCTGATGCATAGCCTGACATTGTTGCTACACCTGTTGATACCTTACCTGCAATCCTAAATGCTTAGTATAGGATGCTAGTTTATCATCATTGGCCCTACATTCTTGTCAGTCTGCCTTGCTATACTATCGGGCCGTGATCACTTGGGAGGTGATCACGGGTATATACTATACATACATACATACTATACAGATGGTGACTAAAGTCGGGTCAGCTCATTGAGTACCCGCAAGTGATTCTGACGAGGGGGCTGAAAGGACAGGTGGCTCCATCCCGGTAGAGGTGGGCCTGGGTTCCCGACGGCCCCGACGGTTACTTTGTGGCGGAGCGACAGGGCAGGTTGAGACCACCTAGGAGACAGGTGGGCCTGGCCCTGTTCGGCGTTCGCGGATACTTAACACGCTTAACGAGATCTTGGTATTTGATCTGAGTCTGGCTACGAGCCTATACGCACTAACCATCTACGTGGGAGTAGTTATGGGTATCCCGACGTCGTGGTATCAGCCGAAGCACTTCAGACGTCAGCGACGGAGCGGCGCGCGCCGAATTGGACTGGAACGCCACTAGGCTAGGTCTGCTTTCGGCCGCGTACGCAACGTGCAGGTGTGCTATGGGCGATGGGCCCAGACCCCTGTGCGCTTAGGTTTAGACCGGCGTGCTGGCCTCTCTGTTGAGCCTAGGTGGGGCTGCGACGTGTTGATCTTCCGCGGCCGGGCATGACCCAGGAAAGTGTGTCCGGCCAAATGGGATCGAGCGTGTTGGGCTATGTGGTGCACCCCTGCAGGGAAGTTAATCTATTCGAATAGCCGTGATCTTCGGTAACAGGACGACTTGGAGTTGTACCTTGACCTTATGACAACTAGAACCGGATACTTAATAAAACACACCCTTCCAAGTTCCACAGACAACCCGGTGATCGCTTTTCCGCAGGGCGACGAGGAGAGGATCGCCGGGTAGGATTATGCTATGCGATGCGACTGGAGATGCGCTTGGAGATGCTACCTGGATATGCTACTTGGAGATGCTACTTGGAGGACTTCAATCTACTCTCTTCTACATGCTACAAGACGGAGGCTGCCAGAAGCGTAGTCTTCGACAGGACTAGCTATCCCCCTCTTATTCTGGCATTCTGCAGTTCAGTCCACTGATATGGCCCTTTACACATATACCCATGCATATGTAGTGTAGCTCCTTGCTTGCGAGTACTTTGGATGAGTACTCACGGTTGCTTTTCTCCCTCTTTTCCCCTTTCCCTTCTACCTGGTTGTCGCAACCAGATGCTGGAGCCCTGGAGCCAGACGCCACCGTCGACGACGACCCCTACTACACCGGAGGTGCCTACTACTACGTGCAGCCCGCTGACGATGTCCAGGAGTAGTTAGGAGGATCCCAGGCAGGAGGCCTGCGCCTCTTTCGATCTGTATCCCAGTTTGTGCTAGCCTTCTTAAGGCAAACTTGTTTAACTTATGTCTGTACTCAGATATTGTTGCTTCCGCTGACTCGTCTATGATCGAGCACTTGTATTCGAGCCCTCGAGGTCCCTGGCTTGTATTATGATGCTTGTATGACTTATTTTATTTGTAGAGTTGTGTTGTGATATCTTCCCGTGAGTCCCTGATCTTGATCGTACACATTTGTGTGCATGATTAGTGTACGATTAAATCGGGGGCGTCACAGGAACTAATGTGCCAACATGGCCTTGTGGGAGAGAGATGAGAGGGCCTAGGGCTGCCCCCCCTTGGGAGTCCGAATTGGACAAGGAGGGGGGCGGCGCCCCCTCTTTCCTCCCTCTCTCCATCTCCTTCCTTCCCCCTTCTCCCTTCCTAGTTGGACTAGGAAAGGGGAGTCCTACTCCCACTAGGAGGAGGACTCCCCCCTCTCCTTGGTGCGCCCCAAGGCCGGTCGGCCTCCCCTTGCTCCTTTATATACGGGGGTAGGGGGCACCCTAGGACACACAAGTTGATTGTTCCAAGCCGTGTACGGTGCCCCCCTCCACCATATACCACCTCGGTCATATTGTTGCAGTGCTTAGGCGAAGCCCTATGCCGGTAGCTTCATCATCACCGTCATCACGCCGTCGTGCTGACGAAGCTCTCCCTCGAAGCTCTACTAGATCGTGAGTTCATGGGATGTCACTGAGCTGAACGTGTACAGATCACGGAGGTGCCGTACGTTCGGTACTAGGATCGGTCGATCGTGAAGACGCGCGACTACATCAACCGCGTAGTAATAACGCTTCCGCTTTCGGTCTACGAGGGTACGTGGAAAACACTCTCCCCTCTCATTGCTATACATCACCATGATCTTGCGTGTGCGTAGGAATTTTTTGAAATTACGACGTTCCCCAACAATGATGTGATGTGATATGGTCAAGACATGATGTGATATACGTTGTTGTATGAGATGATCATGTTTTGTAAGATATCAGGCAACCGGCAGGAGCCTTATGGTTGTCTCTTTATTATATGAAATGCAAACGCCATGTAATTGCTTTACTTTATCGCTATGACTTAGCAATAGTTGTAGAAGCAATAATTCGCGAGACGACAACGAGGCAACGATGGAGATCAAGGTGTCGAGCCGGTGATGATGGAAATCATGACATGCTTTCGGGAAGGAGATCAAAAGCACAAGATGATGATTGCTAAATCATATCACATATTTTGATTGCATGTGAAGTTTATCTTATATGCATCTTATTTTGCTTAGAATGATGGTAGCATTATAAGATGATCCCTTCACTAAATTTCAAGGTAAAAGTGTTCTCCCTGAGTATGCACCATTGTGAAAGTTCATCGTTTTGAGACAACACATGATGATCGGGTGTGATAGATTCTACGTTCACATACAACGGGTGTAAGACAATTTTACACATGTAGAATACTTGGGTTAAACTTGACGAGCCTAGCATGTACAGACATGGCGTTGGAACACTGGAGAACCAAAAGGTCAAACGTGAATCATATAGTAGATATGATCAACATAGAGATGTTCACCATTGATGACTACCCCATCTCACGCGATGATCGGACATGGGTTAGTTGATTTGGATCATGTATCACTTAGATGACTTGAGGGATGTATATTTAAGTGGGAGTTCTTAAGTAATTTGATTAATTGAAATTAATTTGTCATGAACTTAGTCCTGATAGTATTTGCAGATCTATGTTGTAGATCAATAGCAAGCGATATAGCTCCCCTATTTTTGATATATTCCTAGAGAAAAGTAAGTTGAAAGATGATAGTAGCAATGATGCAAACTGGGTCCGTGATCTGAGGATTATCCTCATTGCTGCACAGAAGAATTATGTCCTTGATGCACCGCTAGGTGACATACCTATTGGAGGACCAGAAGTAGACGTTGTGAACGTTTGACAAGATCGGTATGATGACTACCTGATAGTTTAGTGCGCCATGCTTTAAGGCTTAGAACCGGGACCTCAAAAACATTTTGAATGCCACAGAGCATATGAGATGTTCCAAGAGCTGAAATTGGTATTTTAGACTCATGCCCGTGTCGAGAGGTATGAGACCTCGGACAAGTAATTTGCCTACAAGATGGAGGAGAATAGCTCAGCCAGTGAGCTTGTGCTCAGAATGTCTGGGTACTACAATCGCTTGAATCAAGTGGGAGTTAATATTCCAGATAAGATAGTGATTGACAGAGTTCTGTAGTCACTATCACCAAGCTACTAGAACTTCGTGATGAACTATAATATGCAAGGGATGACAAAAATGATTCCCAAGCTCTTCGTGATGCTGAAATCGGCGAAGCTAGAAATCAAGAAAGAGCATCAGTGGTTAACAATACCACTAGTTTCAAGAAAAAGGGCGAGGGAAGGAAATGGAACTTCAAGAAGAATGGCAAGCAAGTTGCCACTCCCGTGAAGAAGCCCAAAGCAGGACCCAAGCCTGAAACTGAGTGCTTCTACTGCGAAGGAAATGGTCACTGGAAGTGGAACTGCCCCAAAAACTTTGCGGATAAGAAGAATGACAAAGTTAACAAAGGTATATTTGATATAAATGTTATTGATGTGTATGTTACTAGTATTCAAAGTAATCCCTGGGTATTTGATACCGGTTTAGTTGCTAAGATTAGTAACTCGAAACAGGAGTTGCACAGACTAGTTAAAAGCAAGGTGACAATGTGTGTTGGAAATAATTCCAAGGTTGATATGATCACCATCGCACACTCCCTCTACCTTCGCGATTAGTGTTGAACCTAAATAAATTTTATTTGGTGTTTGCGTTGAGCATGAATATGATTAGATCGTGTTTATTGCAATACAATTATTCATTTAAGTTAGAGAATAATTGTTATTCTGTTTACATGAATAAAACCTTCTATGGTCATACACCCAATGTGAATGGTTTATTGAATCTCGATCGTAGTAATACACATATTCATACTATTGATGCCAAAAGATGCAGATAATGATAGTTCAACATACTTGTGGCACTGCCGTTTAGGTCATATTGGTGTAAAGCGCATGAAGAAACTCCAAGTACATGGACTTTTGGAATCACTTGATTATAAATCAGTTGATACTTGCGAGTCATGCCTCATGGGCAAGATGACTAAAACTTTGTTCTTCGAAACAATGGAGCGAGCTAATGACTTATTGGAAATAATACATACCAATGTATGCGGTCCGACGAGTGTTGAAGCACGCGGGGGGTATCGTTATTTTCTGACCTTCACAGATGATTTGAGTAGGTATGGATATATCTACTTAATGAAACACAAGTATGAAACATTTGAAAAGTTCAAAGAATTTCATAATAAAGTGGAGAATCATCGTAACAAGAAAATAAAGTTTCTACGATCTGATCACGGAGGCAAATATTTGAGTTACAAGTTTGGCCTTCATATAAAACAATGTGGAATAGTTTCACAACTCACGCCACCTGGAACACCACAGCGTAATGGTGTGTCTGAACATCGTAACCATACTTTATTAGATATGATGCATTCTATGATTTCTCTTACCGATTTGCCAATATCGTTTTGGGGTTATGCATTAGAGACAGTTGCATTCATGTTAAATAGGGCACCGTCTAAATCCTTTGAGATGACACCGTATGAACTGTGGTTTGGCAAGAAACCTAAGCTGTCATTTCTTAAAAGTTTGGGATTGTGACGCTTATGTCAAAAGGCTTCAGCCTGATAAGCTCGAACCCAAAGCGGAGAAGTGTGTCTTCATAGGATACCCTAAAGAAACCATTGGGTACACCTTCTACCGCAGATCCTAAGGCAAGATCTTTGTTGCGAAGAATGGATCCTTTCTAGAGAAGGAGTTTTTCTCGAAAGAAGTGAGTGGGAGGAAAGTAGAACTTGATGAGGTAGTGTTACCTTCTCTCGAATTGGAGAGTAGCACATCAAAGAAATCCATTCCCGTGATGTCTACACCAACTAGAGAGGAAGCTAATGATGATGACCATGAAACTTCAGATCAAGTTACTACTAGACTTCGTAGGTCGAATAGAGCACGTTCCACACCAGAGTGGTACGGAAATCCTGTCCTATAAATCATGCTATTAGACCATGGCAAACCTACGAAGTATGAAGAAGCTATGATGAGCCCAGATTCTGATAAATGGCTTGAGGCCATAAAATCTGAGATAGGATCCATGTATGAGAACAAAGTGTGGACTTTGGTGGATTTTCTCGATGATTGGCAAGCCATTGAGAACATATGGATCTTCAAGAAGAAGACTGACGCTGATAGTAATGCCACTATCTACAAAGCTCGACTTATCGCAAAAGGTTTTTGACAAGTTCAAGGAATTGACTACGATGAGACTTTCTCACCCATAGCGATGCTTCAGTCTGCCCGAATCATGTTAGCAATTGCCACATTTTATGATTATTAAATCTGGCAAATGGACATCAAAACTGCATTCCTTAATGGATATCTTAAAGAAGAGTTGTATATGATGCAACCAGAAGGTTTTGTCGATCCTAAAGGTGCCAACAATGTGTGCAAGCTCCAGCGATCCATCTATGGATTGGTGCAAGCATCTCGGAGTTGGAATATACGCTTTGATGAGGTGATCAAAGCATATGGTTTTATACAGACTTACGGTGAAGCATGTATTTACAAGAAAGTGAGTGGGAGCTCTGTAGCATTTCTGATATTATATGTGGATGGCATATTGTTTATTGGAAATGATATAGAATTTTTGCATAGCATAAAAGGATACTTGAATAAGGATTTTTCAATGAAAGACCTCGGTGAACCTACTTACATATTGAGCATCAAGATCTATAGGGATAGATCAAGACGCTTAATAGAACTTTCAGAAAACACATACCTTGATAAGATTCGAAGAAGTTCAAAATGGTTCAGAACAAGAAGGGGTTCTTACCTGTATTACAAGGTGTTAAGTTAAGTAAGACTCAAAACCTGACCACGGCAGAAGATAGAGAGAGAATGAAAGTCATTCCCTATGCCTAAGCTATATGTTCTATGTAGTATGTCATGCTATGTACCAGACATATTGTGTACATTGCCATGAGTTTGGCAAGGGGGTACGTGATACGTCTCCAACGTATCTATAATTTTTGATTGTTCCATGCTATTATATTATCAACCTTGGATGTTTTAAATTCATTAATATGCTATTTTATATGATTTTTGGGACTAACTAACCTATTAACCTAGAGCCTAGTGCCAGTTTCTGTTTTTTCTTTGTTTTTAACTACCGCAGAAAAGGAAAATCAAACGGAGTCCAGTTGACCTGAAACTTCATGGAGATCTTTTTTGGACCAGAAGAAGCCCACGAAGTACTGGAGGTGGGCCAGAAGAGTCCCGATGCCACCACAAGGGTGGGGGCGCGCCCTACCCCCTGGGCGCGCCTGTTGGGGAACGTAGTAATTTCAAAAAAAAATCCTATGCACATGCAAGATCATGGTGATGCATAGCAACGAGAGGGAAGAGCATCGTCCATGTACCCTCGTAAACCGTAAGCGGAAGCGTTATGAGAACACGGTTGATGTAGTCGAACGTCTTCACGATCCGACCGATCCAAGTACCGAACACACGGCACCTCCGAGTTCAGCACACGTTCAGCTCGATAACGTCCCACGAACTCCGATCCAGTAGAGCTTCACGGGAGAGTTCCATTAGCATGATGGCGTGATGACGGTGATGATATTTCTACCGACGCAGTGCTTCGCCTAAGCACCGCTACGATATGATCGAGGTGGATTATGGTGGAGGGGGGCACCACACATGGCTAAGGGATCAATGATCAACTTGTGTGTTCTAGGGTGCCCCCTGCCCCCGTATAGAAAGGAGCAAGGGGGAGGCCGGCTGGCCCTCCTAGGGTGCGCCAGGAGAAGGAGTACTCCTCCTAGTAGGAGTAGGACTCCCCTTTCCTACTCCTACTAGGAGGAGGAAAGGAAGAGGGAAGGGGAGAAGGAAGGAGAGGGAGGAAAGGAGGAAAGGGGGGCCGGCCCCCTAGTCCAATTTAGTTTGGGATAGGGGACCATGCGCCCTGCCTCCTCTCTTCCACCACTTGGCCCATGAGGCCCAATACTTCTTCCCCATATTCCCATAACTCCCCGGTACTCCGAGAAATGCCTGAATCACTCGGAACCTTTTCGATGTCCGAATATAGTCATCCAATATATCGATCTTTATGTCTCGACCATTTCGAGACTCCTCGTCATGTCCACGATCTCATCCGGGACCCCGAACTACCTTCGGTACATCAAATCACATAAACTCATAATACCGATCGTCACCAAACGTTAAGCGTGCGGACCCTACGGGTTTGAGAACTATGTAGACATGACCGAGACATGTCTTCGGTCAATAACCAATAGCGGAACCTGGATGTTCATATTGGCTCCTCCATATTCTACGAAGATCTTTATTTGTCAAACCGCATAACAACACACGTTGTTCCCTTTGTCATCGGTATGTTACTTGCCGGAGATTCGATCGTCGGTATATCAATAACTAGTTCAATCTTGTTACCGGCAAGTCTCTTTACTCATTTCCGTAATGCATCATCCCGCAACTAACTCATTAGTTGCATTGCTTGCAAGGCTTATAGTGATGTGCATTACCGAGAGGGCCCAGAGATACCTCTCCGATAATCGGAGTGACAAATCCTAATCTTGATCTATGCCAACTCAACAAGTACCATTGGAGACACCTTCAGAGCACCTTTATAATCACCCAGTTACGTTGTGATGTTTGGTAGCACACAAAGTGTTCCTCCGATATAAGTCATGAAGAAAGCAATAGCAACAAACTAAACGATCATCGTGCTAGGCTAACAGATGGGTCAAGTCAATCACATCATTCCCTAATGATGTGATCCCGTTAATCAAATGACAACTCATGTCTATGGCTAGGAAACTTAACCATCTTTGATTCAACGAGCTAGTCAAGTACAGGCATACTAGTGACACTTTGTTTGTTTATGTATTCACACATGTACTAAGTTTCCAATTAATATAATTCTAGCATGAATAATAAACATTTATCATGATATAAGGAAATATAAATAACAACTTTGTTATTGCCTCTAGGGCATATTTACTTCAGTCTCCCACTTGCACTAGCGTCAATAATCTAGTTCACATCGTCATGTGATTTAACACCAATAGTTCAGATCTTTATGTGATTAGTTCACATCTCCATGTGACTAACACCCAAAGGGTTTACTAGAGTCAATAATCTAGTTCACATCGCTATGTTATTAACACCCAAAGAGTGATCATGTTTTGCTTGTGAGAGAAATTTAGTCAACGGGTCTGCCATATTCAGAGTCGTATGTATTTTGAAAATTGTTATGTCTTCAATGCTCTGCACGTAGCTATTCTAGCTAATTGCTCCCTCTTTCAATATGTATCCAGATCGAGACTTAGAGTCATCTAGATTGATGTAATAGGCTTGCATCGACGTAACTCTTTACGACGAACTCTTTTTATCACCTCCATAACCGAGAAATATTTCCTTAGTCCTCTAAGGATAATTTTGACCGCTGTCCAGTGATCTACTCCTAGATCACTAGTGTACTCCCTTGCCAGAATCATGCTAAGGTATACAATAGGACTCGTAAACAGCATAGTATACTTTATAGAACCTATGATTGAGGCATAGGGAATGACTTTTCATTCTCTTTCTATTTTCTGCTGTGGTCGGTTTTTTGAGTCTTTACTCAACTTCACACCTTGCAACACAGGCAAGAACTTCTTTGACTGTTCCATTTTGAACTACTTCAAAATCTTGTCAAGGTATGTACTCATTGAAAAACTTATCAATCGTCTTGATCTATCTCTATAGATCTTGATGCTCAATATGTAAGCAGCTTCATCGAGGTCTTTCTTTGAAAAACTCCTTTCAAACACTCCTTTATGCTTTCCTGAAAATTCTACATTATTTCCGATTCACATATACTTATCAGAAATGTTGTAGTGCTCCCACTCACTTTCTTGTAAATACAGGCTTCACTGTATGTCTGTATAAAACCATATGCTTTGATCAACTCATCAAAGCGTATATTCCAACTCCGAGATGCTTGCACCAGTCCATAGATGGATCGCTGGAGCTTGCTCACTTTGTTAGCACCTTTCGGATCGATAAAACCTTCTGGTTGCATCATATACAACTCTTCTTTTAAGAAATCCATGAAGGAATATAGTTTTGACATCCATTTGCCAGATTTCATAAAATGCGGCAACTGCTAACATGATTCAGATAGACTTTTAAGCATCGCTACGAGTGAGAAAATCTCACCGTAGTCAACATCTTGAACTTGTCGAAAACCTTTTGCGACAATTCGAGCTTTGTAGATAGTAACACCACTATCAGTGTCCATCTTCCTCTTGAAAATCCATTTATTCTCAATGACTCACCGATCATCGGGCAAGTCAATCAAAGTCCATAATTTGTTCTCATACATGGATCCCATCTCAGATTTCATGGCCTCAAGCCATTTCGCGGAATCTAGGCTCATCATCACTTCCTCATAGTTCGTAGGTTCGTCATGGTCTAGTAATGTGACTTCTAGAAAGGATTACCTTACCACTCTGGTGCGGACCATACTCTGGTTGTCCTACGAGGTTCGGTAGTAACTTGATCTGGAGTTGCATGATCATCATCATTAGCTTCCTCACTAATTGGTGTAGGAGTCACAGGAAAAGATTTTTGTGATAAACTAATTTCCAATAAGGAAGCAGGTACAGTTACCTCATCAAGTTCTACTTTCCTCCCACTCACTTCTTTCGAGAGAAACTCCTTCTCTAGAAAGGATCCATTCTTAGCAACGAATGTCTTGCCTTCGGATCTGTGATAGAAGGTGTACCCAACTATATCCTTTGGGTATCCTATGAAGACACATTTCTCCGATTTGGGTTTGAGCTTATCAGGATGAAACTTTTTCACATAAGCATCGCAACCCCAAACTTTAAGAAACGACAACTTTGGTTTCTTGCCAAACCACAGTTCATATGGCATCGTCTCAACGGATTTAGATGGTGCCCTATTTAACATGAATGCAGCTGTCTCTAATGCATAACCCCAAAATTGTAGTGGTAAATCGGTAAGAGACATCATAGATTGCACCATATCTAATATAGTACGGTTACGATGTTCGGACACACCATTACGCTGTGGTGTTCCAGGTGGCGTGAGTTGCGAAACTATTCTGCATTGTTTCAAATGAAGACCAAACTCGTAACTTAAATATTCTCCTCCACGATCAGATTGTAGAAACTTTATTTTTCTTGTTATGATGATTTTCCACTTCACTCTGAAATTATTTGAACTTTTTCTAATGTTTCAGATTTATGTTTTATCAAGAAGATATACCCATATCTTACTCAAATCATCTGTGAAGGTCAGAAAATAACGATACATGCCGTGAGCCTCAACACTCATCGGACTGCATACATCAGTATGTATTATTTCCAACAAGTCCGCTGCTTGCTCCATTGTTCCGGAGAACGGAGTCTTAGTCATCTTGCCCATGAGGCATGGTTCGCAAGCATCAACAGATTCATAATCAAGTGATTCCAAAAGCCCATCAGCATGGATTTTCTTCATGCGCTTTACACCAATATGACCTAAATGGCAGTGCCACAAATAAGTTGCACTATCATTATTAACTTTGCATCTTTTGGCTTCAATATTATGAATATGTGTATCACTATGATCGAGATTCAATAAACCATTCACCTTGGGTGTATGACCATTGAAGGTTTTATTCATGCAGACAGAACAACAGTTATTCTCTGACTTTAAATGAATAAATGTATTGCAATAAACATGATCAAATCATATTCATGCTTAACGCAAACACCAAATAACATTTATTTGGTTCAACACTAATCCCGAAAGTATAGGGAGTGTGCGATGATGATCATATCAATCTTGGAACCACTTCCAACACACATCATCACTTCACCCTTAACTAGTCTATGTTCATTCTGCAACTCCCGTTTCGAGTTACTAATCTCAGCAACTGAACTAGTTCAAATACTGAGGGGTTGCTTTAAACACTAGTAAAGTACACATCAATAACATGTATATCAAATATACCTTTGTTCACTTTGCCATCCTTATCCGCCAAATACTTGGGGCAGTTCTGCTTCTAGTGACCAGTCCCTCTGCAGTAGAAACACTTAGTCTCAGGCTTAGGTCTAGACTTGGGCTTCTTCACTTGAGCAGCAACTTGCTTTCCGTTCTTATTGAAGTTCCCCTTCTTCCCTTTGCCCTTTTCTTGAAATTAGTGGTCTTGTCAACCATCAACACTTGATGCTTTTCTTGATTTCTACCTTCGTCGATTTCTGCATCACGAAGAGCTTGGGAATCGTTTCCGTTATCCCTTGCATATTATAGTTCATCACCAAGTTCTAGTAACTTGGTGATAGAGACTAGAGAACTTTGTCAATTACTATCTTATCTGGAACATTAACTCCCACTTGGTTCAAGCAATTGCAGTACCCAGACAATCTGAGCACAGGCTCACTGGTTGAGCTATTCTCCTCCATCTTTGTAGGCAAAGTACTGTCAGAGGTCTCCTACCTCTTGACACGGGCATGAGTATGAAATAATAATTTCAACTCTTGGAACATCTTATATGCTCCGTGGCATTCAAAACATTTTTGAAGTCCCGGTTCTATGCCGTAAAGCATGGTGCACTAAACTATCAAGTAGTCATCATATCGAGCTTTGCCAAACGTTCATAATGTCTGCATATGCTCCTGCAATAGGTCTGTCACCTAGCGGTGCATCAAGGACATAATTCTTCTGTGCAGCAATGAGGATAATCCTCAGATCACGGATCCAATCCGCATCATTGCTACTAACATCTTTCAATTTATTTTTCTCTAGGAACATATAAAAATAAACGGGGAAGCTATGTGCAAGCTATTGATCTACAACGTAGATATGCAAATACTATCAGGACTAAGTTCATGATAAATTTAAGTTCAATTAATCATATTACTTAAGAACTCCCACTTAGATAGACATCCCTCTAGTCATCTAAATGATCACGTGATCCGAATCCACTAAACGATGTCCGATCATCACGTGAGATGGAGTAGTTTTTAATGGTGAACATCATTATGTTGATCATATCTACTATATGGCTATGCTCGACCTTTCGGTCTCCAGTGTTTCGAGGCCATATCTGCATATGTTAGGCTCGTCAAGTTTAACCCGAGTATTTCTGCGTGTGCAAAACTGTCTTACACCCGTTGCAAATGAACGTTGAGCTTATCACACCCGATCATCACATGGTGTCTTGGCACGACGAACTTTGGCAACGGTGCATACTCAGGGAGACCACTTTTACCTTGAAATTTAGTGAAAGATCATCTTATAATGCTACCACCGAACTATGCAAAAATAAGATGTATAAAAGATAAACATCACATGCAATCCAAATATGTGACATGATATGGCCATCATCATCTTATGCTTTTGATCTCCATCTCCAAAGTACTGTCATGATCTCCATTGTTACCGGCATGACACCATGATCTCCATCATCTTGATGTTTTATCAACGTGTCGTCACATGGTCGTCTCACCAGCTATTGCTTTTGCAACTATTGTTATCGCATAGCGATAAAGTAAAGCAATTACATGGCACTTGCATCTTATGAAATAAAGAGACAACCATAAGGCTTCTGCCAGTTGCCGATAACTTCAACAAAACATGATCATCTCATACAACAACTTATATCTAATCACGTCTTGACCATATCACATCACAACAAGCCCTGCAAAAACAAGTTAGACGTCATCTACTTTATTGTTGCAAGTTTTACGTGGCTGCTACGGGCTGAGCAAGAACCGTTCTTACCTACGCATCAAAACCACAACGATAGTTCGTCATGTTAGTGTTATTTTAACCTTCTCAAGGACCGGGCGTAGCCACACTCGGTTCAACTAAAGTTGGAGAAACTGACACCCGCCAGCCACCTGTGTGCAAAGCACGTCGGTAGAACCAGTCTCGCGTAAGCGTACGCGTAA
Source organism: Triticum aestivum (assembly GCF_018294505.1). Lineage (NCBI taxonomy): Eukaryota > Viridiplantae > Streptophyta > Magnoliopsida > Poales > Poaceae > Triticum > Triticum aestivum. The sequence continues at coordinate 106,484,910 of NC_057803.1, forward strand.
TGTCAGTCTGGGACTCTTCATCCAACAATACCGCTGAACCAAAGTATGACATGCTGGTAAGCAGTATGACTTGTATCGCCCACAACTCACTTGTGTTCTACTCGTGCATATAACATCTCCGCATAAACCTGCTCTGATACCACTGTTGGGGAACGTAGTAATTTTTAAAAAAATCCTACGCACACGCAAGATCATGGTGATGCATAGCAACCAAAGGGAAGAGTATCGTCTACGTACCCTCGTAGACCATAAGCAGAAGTGTTATGAGAACGCGGTTGATGTAGTCGAGCGTCTTCACGATCCGACCGATCCAAGTACCGAACACACGACACCTCCAAGTTCAGCACACGTTCAGCTCGATGACGTCCCACGAACTCCGATCTAGCAGAGCTTCACGGGAGAGTTCCGTGAGCATGACGGCGTGATGATGGTGATGATGTTGCTACTGACGCAGGGCTTCGCCTAAGCACTGCTAGGATATGATCGAGGTGGATTATGGTGGAGGGGAGCACCGCACATGGCTAAGGGATCAATGATCAACTTGTGTGTTCTAGGGTGCCCCCCAGCCCCCGTATATAAAGGAGCAAGGGGGAGGCCGGCCGGCCCTCCTAGGGCGCGCCAGGAGGAGGAGTCGTCCTCCTAGTAGGAGTAGGACTCCCCTTTCCTACTCCTACTAGGAGGAGGAAAGGAAGGGGGAAGGGGAGAAGGAAGGAGAGGGAGGAAAGGAGGAAAGGGGGCCCGACCCCCTACTCCAATTCGGTTTGGGCTAGGGGGGCACGCGCCCTGCCTCCTCTCTTCCACACTTGGCCCATGAGGCCCGATACTTCCTCCCCGTATTCCCGTAACTCCCTGGTACTCCGAAAAATATCCGAATCACTTGGAACCTTTCTGATGTCCGAATATAGTCGTCCAATATATCGATCATTACGTCTCGACCATTTCAAGACTCCTCGTCATGTCCCCAATCTCATCCGGGACTCCGAACTAACTTCGGTACATCAAATCACATAAACTCATAATACCAATCATCACCGAACATTAAGCGTGTGGACCCTACGGGTTCAAGAACTATGTAGACATGACCGAGACACATCTCCGGTCAATAACCAATAGCGGAACCTGGATGTTCATATTGGCTCCTACATATTCTACGAAGATCTTTATCGGTCAAACCGCATAACAACATACATTGTTCCCTTTGTCATCGTTATGTTACTTGCCCGAGATTCGATCGTCGGTATCTCAATACCTAGTTCAATATCATTACCGGCAAGTCTCTTTACTCGTTTCCGTAATGCATCATCCCGCAACTAACTCATTACTTGCATTGCTTGCAAGGCTTATAGTGATGTGCATTACCGAGAGGGCCCAGAGATACCTCTCCGACAATCGGAGTGACAAATCCTAATCTTGATCTATGCCAACTCAACAAGTGCCATCGGAGACACCTGTAGAGCACCTTTATAATCACCCAGTTACGTTGTGACGTTTGGTAGCACACAAAGTGTTCCTCCGTTATTCGGGAGTTGCACAATCCCATAGTCATAGGAACATGTATAAGTCATGAAGAAAGCAATAGCAACAAACTAAACGATCATCGTGCTAGGCTAACAGATGGGTCAAGTCAATCACATCATTCCCTAATGATGTGATCCCGTTAATCAAATGACAACTCATGTGTATGGCTAGGAAACTTAACCATCTTTGATTCAACAAGCTAGTCATGTAGAGGCATACTAGTGACACTTTGTTTGTCTATGTATTCACACATGTACTAAGTTTCCAGTTAATACAATTCTAGCATGAATAATAAATATTTATCATGATATAAGGAAATATAAGTAACAACTTTATTATTGCCTCTAGGGACTATTTACTTCAGCGCACACCTACCTCATGGCTGCCTCGGGAACCCCCCTGACTTGTCCCCAACTCCAACACCTCTTATATAAACCAAAACTTCCAGAAAATACAATAGATCGGGAGTTGCGCCGCCAGAAGCCTCCGTAGCCACCGAAAACCAATCTAGACCCATTCCGGCACCCTGCCAGAGGGAGGAATCCCTCTCCGGTGGCCATCTTCATCATCCCGACGCTCTCCATGACGAGGAGGGAGTAGTTCACCCTCGGGGCTGAGGGTATGTACCAGTAGCTATGTGTTTGATCTCTCTCTCTCTCTCATGTTCTTGAGTCGGCATGATCTTGATGTATCACAAGCTTTGCTATTATAGTTGGATCTTATGATGTTTCTCCCCCTCTACTCTCTTGTGATGAATTGAATTTTCCCTTTGCAGTTATCTTATCAGATTGAGTCTTTAAGGATTTGAGAACACTTGATGTATGTCTTGCATGTGCTTATCTGTGGTGGCAATGGGATATCACGTGATTCACTTGATGTATGTTTTGGTGATCAACTTGCGAGTTCCGTGACCTCATGAACTTATGTATAGGGGTTGGCACACGTTTTCGTCTTGACTCTCCAGTAGAAACTTTGGGGCACTCTTTGAAGTTATTTGTGTTGGTTGAATAGATGAATCTAAGATTGTGTGATGCATATTGTATAATCATACCCACGGATACTTGAGGTGACATTGGAGTATCTACGTGACATTAGGGTTTTGGTTGATTTGTGTCTTAAGGTGTTATTCTAGTACGAACTCTATGATAGATTGAATGAAAAGAATAGCTTCGTGTTATTTTACTATGGACTCTTGAATAGATCGATCAAAAAGGATAACTTTGAGGTGGTTTCGTACCCTACTATAATCTCTTCGTTTGTTCTCCGCTATTAGTGACTTTGGAGTGACTCTTTGTTGCATGTTGAGGGATAGTTATGTGATCCAATTATGTTATTATTGTTGAGAGAACTTGCACTAGTGAAAGTATGAACCCTAGGCCTTGTTTCAACGCATTGCAATACCGTTTGTGCTCACTTTTATCATTAGTTACCTTGTAGTTTTTATATTTTCAGATTACAAAAACCAATGTTGAGGATATCCCTTATCGGGAACTTATCGGTCGACCCATGATAAGGAGTAAATCAGCCAGTTTATCGGCATATTGGCCGATTTATTTCCATATCGGTTAATTTATCGGTCGATTTATCTTATCGGTCAGACAACGGTAAGTGATAAATCAGCCGATTTATCGGAATATCAGAAGATATCTTGAACAGTGACAAAAACCATTATATACTATCCATATTGCACTTGTATCACCATCTCTTCGCCGAACTAGTGCACCATTACAATTTACCATTGTATTGGGTGTGTTGGGGACACAAGAGACTCTTTGTTATTTGGTTGCAGTGTTGCTTGAGAGAGACCATCTTCATCCTACGCCTCCCACGGATTGATAAACCTTAGGTCATCCACTTGAGAGAAATTTGCTACTGTCCTACAAACCTCTGCACTTGGAGGCCCAACAATGTCTACAAGAAGAAGGTTGTGTAGTAGACATCAAGCTCTTTTCTGGTGCCGTTGCCGAGGAGGTTAGTGCTTGAAGGTATATCTTTAGATCTTGCAATAGAATCTTTATGTTTCTTGTTTTATCACTAGTTTAGTCTATAAAAGAAAATTACAAAAAAATGTAATTGAGGGTACCTCATATGCTTCATATTTTTAATGTCTTTCATGAAAATAAGGATTCCGATAATTGTGCCAAAGTGTTAGAAGAAGAATGCATTAGAATGTTTGGCACTAAATCTTTGTATGATGAGCATGATTGCAATGTTGTTAGTATGAATTCCTTGGATATCTATGATGCTAATGATATGTAAAACCACAAGCTTGGGGATGCTATGTATGATGAAGACGATATTTTTTGTCCCCCAAGTTTTGATGGGCAAATTTATTATGATGATAGCATGCCTCCTATTTATGATGATTATATTGATGAAAGTGGGTTTGGAAGAGTGTCAACTTTAGGAAGTGATGATCCCACTATTTTGGAGGGTGTTGAATCTTATTTTGACAATTATGAAAGTGGATTTGGAGAGGTCATGACTTTATTTAGTAATGATTCCACTATCTTGAAAGAGGTTTCAATCGATTATGATGAGAACAAAGTTGCTACTTACGATGATTATTGTGATGACACTTATGCTATAAAAAGTAGTGATGATTATATTTATAAAACTTGTCATGATTATGATTACCCTTTTTTTAACATTACTATTTTAATGTGGAAACAATTTATAGTAGTCGAGTCTCTTATGATACTTCCACTATTCCGAATGAGAAGAATTTTGCTTATGAGGAGAGTAATAAAATTTCTATGCTTGTAGATCATGAAAAGAATGCTTTAGGTGCTGGTTGTATTGTTGAATTCATTCATGATCCTACTGAAAATTATTATGAGGGAGGAACTTATTCTTGTAGGAATTGCAATAATATCAAGTTTCCTCTCTATGCGCTTAAAGTTTTAAAGTTATGCTTGTTTTGCCCTCCTATGCTAGTTGATTATGGTTCCCACAAGTTGTTTGCTCACAAAATACCTATGCATAGGAAGTGGGTTAGACTTAAATGTGCTAGTAATATTCTTCATGATGCTCTCTTTATGTTTCAATTCTTATCCTTTATGTGAGCATCATTGAAATCATCATGCCTAGCTAGGGGCGTTAAACGATAGCGCTTGTTGGGAAGCAACCCGATTTTATTTTTGTTCCTTAATTTTTGTTCCTGTTTAGTAATAAATAATTTATATAGCCTCTGTTTATATGTGTTTTTATGCTTTTAATTAGTGTTTGTGCCAAGTAGAACCTTTGGGAAGACTTGGGTGAAGTCTTTGTGATCTTGTTGTAAAAACAGAAACTTTAACGCTCACGAGATTAGCTGCCATTTTTTACTGGAGAGTGAGATTAAGTTGTTCTTTTTGAAGATGATTAATAGACAAATTCCTCACGTCCATAAATTTATTTTTGAATTTTTGGGGTTCCAGAAGTATACATTTGATCCAGATTACTACAGACTGTTTTGTTTTTGACAGATTCTGTTTTCTAAGTGTTGTTTGCTTATTTTCATGAATCTATGAGTAGTATCGGAGGATATGAACCATAGATGAGTTGGAATACAGTAGATATTACACCAATATGAATTTAGAATGAGTTCACAATAGTACCTAAGTGGTGATTTATTTTCTTATACTAACGAAGCTTACGAGTTTTCTGTTAAGTTTTGTGTTGTGAAGTTCTCAAGTTGTGGGTATAGATTCGATGGATTATGGAATGAGGAGTGGCAAGAGCCTAAGCTTGGGAATGCCCAAGGCACCCCAAGGAAATATTCAAGGACAACCAAGAGCCTAAGCTTGGGGATGCCCCGGAAGGCATCCCCTCTGTTGTCTTCGTTCATCGGTAACTTTACTTGGAGCTATATTTTTATTCACCACATGATATGTGTTTTGCTTGGAGTATCATTTTATTTTATTTTGTTTTGCTTGCTGTTTGAATAAAATACCAAGATCTTAAATTCTTAAATGTTAGAGAGTCTTCACATAGTTGCATAATTATTCAACTACTCATTGATCTTCACTTATATCTTTTGGAGTAGTTTGTCATTTGCTCTAGTGCTTCACTTATATCCTTTTAGAGCATGGTGGTGGTTTTATTTTGAAGAAATTGATGAAATCTCGTGCTTCACTTATGTTATTTTGAGAGTCTTTAGAACAGCATGGTAATTTACTTTGGTTATGAGTTTAGTCCTAATATGATGGGCATCCAAGAGGGATATAATAAAAAAAACATTCATATAATGTGCATTGAATACTATGTGAAGTTTGATACTTGATGATTATTTTGAGATATGAAGATGGTGATATTAGAGTCATGCTAGTTGAGTAGTTGTGGATTTGAGAGATACTTGTGTTAAAGTTTGTGATTCCCGTAGCATGCACGTATGGTGAACCATTATGTGATGAAGTCGGAGCATGATTTATTTATTAATTGTCTTCCTTATGAGTGGCGGTCGGGGACGAGCGATGGTCTTTTCCTACCAATCTATCGCCCTAGGAGCATGCACGTAGTACTTTGTTTCGATAACTAATAGATTTTTTCAATAAGTATGTGAGTTCTTTATGACTAATGTTGAGTCCATGGATTATACGCACTCTCACCCTTCCACCATTGCTAGCCTCTCTAGTACCGCGCAACTTTCGCCGGTATCATACACCCACTATATACCTTCCTCAAAACAGCCACCATATCTACCTATTATGGCATTTCCATAGCCATTCCGAGATATATTGCCATGCAACTTTCCACTGTTCCATTTATTATGACACGCTTCATCATTGTCATATTGCCTTGCATGATCATGTAGTTGACATCGTATTTGTGGCAAAGCCACCGTTCATAATTCTTTCATACATGTCACTCTTGATTCATTGCACATCCCGGTACACCGCCGGAGGCATTCACATAGAGTCATATTTTTTTCTAAGTATCGAGTTGTAAGTAAATAAAAGTGTGATGATCATCACTATTAGTGCATTGTCCTAGTGAGGAAAGCATGATGGAGACTATGATTCCCCCACAAGTCGGGATGAGACTCCGGACGAAAAATAAAAAGAAAAGAAAAAAATAGGCCATAAAAAAGGAGAAGGCCCAAAAACACAAAACAAAACAAAAAATGAGAGAAAAAGAGAGAAGGGGCAATGCTACTATCCTTTTACCACACTTGTGCTTCAAAGTAGCACCGTGATCTTCATGATAGAGAGTCTCCTATGTTGTCACTTCCATATACTAGTGGGAATTTTTTATTATAGAACTTGGCTTGTATATTCCAATGATGGGCTTCCTCAAAATGCCCTAGGTCTTCGTGAGCAAGCAAGTTGGATGCACCCCCACTTAGTTTCTTTTGTTGAGCTTTCATACACTTATAGCTCTAGTGCATTCGTTGCATGGCAATCCCTACTCACTCACATTGATATCTATTGATGGGCATCTCCATAGCTCGTTGATACGCCTAGTTGATGTGAGACTATCTTCTCCTTTTTGTCTTCTCCACAACCACCATTCTATTCCACCTATAGTGATATATCCATGGCTCACGCTCATGTATTGCGTGAAGATTGAAAAAAGTTTGAGAACATCAAAAGTATAAAACAATTGCTTGGCTTGTCATCGGGGTTGTGCATGATTTAAATATTTTGTGTGATGAAGATGGAGCACAACCAGACTATATGATTTTGTAGGGATAGCGTTCTTTGGCCATGTTTTTTGAGAAGACATGATTACTTTGTTAGTATTCTTCAAGTATTATTATTTTTATGTCAATATTAAACTTTTGTCTTGAATCTCATGGATCTGAATATTCTTGCCACAATAAATAGAATTACATGGATAAATATGTTAGGTAGCATTCCACATCAAAAAATATGTTTATATCATTTACCTACTCGAGGACGAGCAGGAATTAAGCCTGAGGATGCTTGATACGTCTCCAACTTATCTATAATTTTATATTGTTCCATGCTATTATATTATCAACCTTGGATGTTTTATATGCATTAATATGCTATTTTATATGATTTTTGGGACTAACCTATTAACCTAGAGCCCAGTGCCAGTTTTTCTTTTTTCTTTTTTTAACTATCGCAGAAAAGGAAAATCAAACGGAGTCCAATTGACCTGAAACTTCATGGAGATCATTTTTGGACCAGAAGAAGCCCACGGAGTACTGGAGGTGGGCCAGAAGAGTCCCGAGGCCACCACGAGGGTGGGGGCGCGCCCTACCCCCTGGGCGCGCCCCCTGCCTCGTGGCTGCCTCGGGAACCCCCCTGACTTGTCCCTGACTCCAACACCTCTTATATAAACCAAAACTTCCAGAAAATACAATAGATCAGGAGTTCCGCCGCCAGAAGCCTCCGTAGCAACCAAAAACCAATCTAGACCCGTTCCGGCACCCTGCCGGAGAGGGGAATCCCTCTCCGGTGGCCATCTTCATCATCATGGCGCTCTCCATGACGAGGAGGGAGTAGTTCACCCTCGGGTATGAGGGTATGTACCAGTAGCTATGTGTTTGATCTCTCTCTCTCTCTCTCTCTCTCTCTCGTGTTCTTGAGTCGGCACGATCTTGATGTATCGCGAGCTTTGCTATTATAGTTGGATCTTATGATTTTTCTCCCCCTCTACTCTCTTGTGATGAATTGAGTTTTCCGTTTGAAGTTATCTTATCGGATTGAGTCTTTAAGGATTTGAGAACACTTGATGTATGTCTTGCATGTGGTTATCTATGGTGACAATGGGATATCATGTGATCCACTTGATGTATGTTTTGGTGATCAACTTGCGAGTTCCATGACCTCGTGAACTTATGCATAGGGGTTGGCACACGTTTTCATCTTGACTCTTCGGTAAAACTTTGGGGCACTCTTTGAAGTTCTTTGTGTTGGTTGAATAGATGAATCTGAGATTGTGTGATGCATATCATATAATCATACCCACAGATACTTGAGGTGACATTGGAGTATCTAGGTGACATTAGGGTTTTGGTTGATTTGTGTCTTAAGGTGTTATTCTAGTACGAACTCTATGATAGATTGAACGAAAAGAATAGATTCGTGTTATTTTACTACGGACTCTTGAATAGATCGATCAGAAAGGATAACTTTGAGGTGGTTTCGTACCCTACCATAATCTCTTCGTTTGTTCTCCGCTATTAGTGACTTTGGGGTGACTCTTTGTTGCATGTTGAGCGATAGTTATGTGATCCAATTATGTTATTATTGTTGGCAGAACTTGCACTAGAGAAAGTATGAACCCGAGGCCTTGTTTCAACGCATTGCAATACCGTTTGTGCTCACTTTTATCATTAGTTACCTTGCTGTTTTTATATTTTCAGATTACAAAAACCATTATCTACTATCCATATTGCACTTGTATCACCATCTCTTCGCCGAACTAGTGCACCTATACAATTTACCATTGTATTGGGTGTGTTGGGGACACAAGAGACTCTTTGTTATTTGGTTGCAAGGTTGCTTGAGAGAGACCATGTTCATCATATGCCTCCCAAGGATTGATAAACCTTAGGTCATCCACTTGAGGGAAATTTGCTACTGTCCTACAAACCACTGCACTTGGAGGCCCAACAACGTCTACAAGAAGAAGGTTGTGTAGTAGAGATCAGTACAATAGTGATCCAGGAGTAGATCACTGAATAGCGGTCAAAATTATCCTTAGTTACCTAAGAGGACTAAGGAAATATTTCTCTGTTATGGAGGTGATAAAGAGTTCATCGTAAAGAGTTACGTCGATGCAAGCTTTGACACTGATTTAGATGACTCTATGTCTCAATCTGGATACGTATTGAACATGGGAGCAATTAGCTAGTGTAGCTCCATGCAAAGCATTGTAGACATAGAAATTTGTGAAATACATACGAATCTGAATGTGACAAACCCGTTGACTAAACCCTTCTCACCAGCAAAACATGATCACACCTTAGTGCTCTTTTGAGTGTTAATCACACGGCGATGTGAACTAGATTATTGACTTTAGTAAACTCTTCGAGTGTTAGTCACATGGCGATGTGAACTATGGGTGTTAATCACATGACGATGTGAACTAGATTATTGACTCTATTGCAAGTCGGATTGAGGGAGTCCTGGATTAGGGGGTCTCTGGACATCCGGACTATATCCTTTGGCCGGACTGTTGGACTATGAAGATACGAGATTGAAGACTTCGTCCCGTGTCCGGATGGGACTCTACTTGGCATGGAAGGCAAGGTAGGCAATACGGATATGCATATCTCCTCCTTTGTAACCGACCTTGTGTAACCCTAGCCTCCTCCGGTGTCTATATAAACCGGAGGGTTTTAGTCCGTAGGACAACATACAATCATACCATAGGCTAGCTTCTAGGGTTTAGCCTCTCCGATCTCGTGGTAGATCAACTCTTGTACTACTCGTATTATCAAGAACAATCAAGCAGGACATAGGGTTTTACCTCCATTAAGAGGGCCCGAACCTGGGTAAAACATCGTGTCCCCTGCCTCCTGTTACCATCTGCCTTAGACGCACAGTTTGGGACCCCCTACCTGAGATCCGCCGGTTTTGACACCGACATTGGTGCTTTCATTGAGAGTTCCTCTGTGTCGTCACCGTTAGGCCTGATGGCTCCTTCGATCATTGATAGCGATGCAGTCCAGGGTGAGACTTTTCTCCCCGGACAGATCTTTGTATTCGGCAGCTTCGCACTGCGGGCCAACTCGCTTGGCCATCTGGAGCAGATTGAGAGTTACGCCCCTGGCCACCAGGTCAGGTTTGGAAGCTTAAACTACACAGACGGTGTCGGTGTCAAAACCGGCGGATCTCGGGTAGGGGGTCCCGAACTGTGCGTCTAAGGCGGATGGTAACAGGAGGCAGGGGACACGATGTTTTACCCAGGTTTGGGCCCTCTTGATGGAGGTAAAACCCTACGTCCTGCTTGATTAATATTGATGATATGGGTAGTACAAGAGTAGATCTACCACGAGATTTGAGAGGCTAAACCCTAGAAGCTAGCCTATGGTATGATTGTATGTTGTCCTACGGACTAAAACCCTCTGGTTTATATAGACACCGGAAAGGGCTAGGGTTACACAAGGTCAGTTACAAAGAAGGAGATACACATATCCGTATTGCCTAGCTTGCCTTCCACGCCAAGTAGAGTCCCATCCGGACACGAGACAAAGTCTTCAATATTGTATCTTCATAGTCTAACAGTCCGGCCGAAAGATATAGTCCGGCTATCTGGAGACCCCCTAATCCAGGACTCCCTCAGTAGCCCCTGAACCAGGCTTTCACGAGTCCGGCGCGCAGTATTGTCTTCGGCATTGCAAGGCGGGATCCTCCTCCGAATACACCATGGAAGAATTTGAATACAAGGATAGTGTCCGACCCTGCAAAATAAGTTCCACATACCACGGAAGAATTTGAATACAAGGATAGTGTCCGACCCTGCAAAATAAGTTCCACATACCACCGTAGAGAGAATAATATTTCCACAAATCCAATTTGCTGACTTGTTTTGGCGACACGACATTATGCCATGGCCCGGTGATTATTCGAACCATTTCCTTTAACCAGCCCCGCACATAACTCGAGGCAGTTTTTTGACACGTCTTGTCAAAGCAGAGATTGTGTCCCCTTATCATGGGATTCTCATCAATATGGGTGTGGGTAACCCAACCGCGCCATCGATTACGGTGTTTGGGGGATAAGCGAGTTTTACCAGGCTAGTGGGGACGCATAGTTCCGTCCGCCCATATAAAGGGATAAGGATTCACCTTTTCATCCACGCCTTCTTCCTCCTTTGCTCATCCATTTTCGCACACTCTTGCTCCAGCGCCCAAGTTCGCATTTCCCACCTCGACCTTCTCCAACCATGTCCGGAGCGGGAGGCAAGTGGATGGTCTCCTCCATCATGGAGGGACACATCAAGAAGCTGAGGAGAGCCGGATACCTGCCCGACGACATCGCGCACCAGCTCCTAGATGAGGGGCAGCTCATCCCCACCCCCAGGACCCATGAGAGGGTAGTGTTCCTTACCCATTTCCTCCGCGGACTGGGATTCCCTCTCCACCCATTCGTCCGGGGGCTCATGTTCTACTACGGCCTGGATTTCCACGATCTGGCCCCGAACTTCATCCTCAACATCTCGGCGTTTATCGTCGTGTGCGAGGCCTTCCTCCGCATCAAGCCCCACTTCGGCTTATGGCTGAAGACCTTCAATGTCAAGCCGAAGGTAGTGAGCGGCCGCCAGGCGGAGTGCGGAGGCGCCATGGTGGGCAAGATGCCCAACGTCACATGGCTCAAGCGCTCCCTCGTGGAGACCATAAAGGGGTAGCAATCGGGGTGGTTCTACATCACCGAGCCGCGTGACCCTAAATGGGCAGCGGCCCCCGAGTTTCGATCTGGCATCCCCACGCGGCTCACCTCCTGGCAAGAGAAGGGCCTGTCCTGGGGTAGTTCGGGAGAGCTGACCGGACTCCAAACATGTATTCAAAACATGGTGAACAAAAAGCTCAAACTTGTCAACGTAGTCCAGGTAATGCTCATCCGCCGGATCCTCCCGTGCCAACAATGGGCCTTCAACTTGTGGGAGTTCGACCCGGCCCAGCACCGAACTTTGAACAGGCTCTTCGACACAACACACGAGGATGCCTGGAGGGTGCTATTCAAGGGTGCCGAGGTTCCCCCTCCCACTACCGAGGATCACGGATTCCGCACGCAGCGCCAAGCCAGTGCGGTAAGCTGTTTTACCTCTTACAGGATACTTGTTTTTCATAGTTTGACTCTATGCGGGATCTAAGCTCCCGTACCTTTGATAGGACTGGCAGGAGACGGCCAGACATATTGACTATCCAACTCCTTTGCCCGAAGGCCCAGCAGATGCTCTCCTGGTGAAGATGCTGACTCCGGCTCCTTATACGGTGCCGGAGAAGACCAAGAAGGCCAAGGGAACCCGAAAGAGTTCCCGATGCCAGGCGTCATCGGACTCATCGTCTGATGACTCTATGGCGCACTCCTCCCCCGAAGATGAGGAGGCAGAAGAAGATGCTCCCCCTTCAGACGGGGGAGACAAGAAGAGGAAGGCCGCCCCAACTGGGGAGGCCGAAGGGTCCAAGAAGGGAAGGATTCTCCTTACGGACAGTTCTACCACCGCCGCCGACGGCGAAGACGGGTGGCTGCCCAGGGCCAAGCCCCTGGGGAAGTCGTAAGTATTCGGATACCAGAGTGACTCATAGCATTCCTCTGTTGCACTGCTTCCCCTAACGCCAAATATGATTATGCAGGCCGCCACGAGCCCGTATCGATGTATCGTCGGACAGCTCCCTGGGCTCGTCGGATATGGATAGCGATCCACTTCTGATCGCCACCTCCCCTTGCCCTGCGGACGACGCTGAGGTGTTGTCTCACGAGGCATCGGGTCGAGGGAGACAGTCCCGGAGGCGCCTCAAGGCGACCTTCCGGACTCCGGGAGCAGAGGGGACAAGGCCCCTGAGGGCTCCGAGTTCGGCCCTCAGCCGGACACCGTGCCGGAACCTCCAGTGATTCTGGACTCGGGCAGGCGGCCTCCTTCCAAGAGGGGAAAGACGCCTGTACCAGTGACCTCTGTCCATCCAGAGGCGCCGGACAATCTGCTGGAAGCGCTTCGCAGCGCTTCCATCGACGAGGAGCACCGTACTATTATGAGTGCGGTGGTCCAGAAGGTTCAGTCCGCCAAGAGCGGACTGACTGAAGCTTGTGCCAGCCTTCTAACAGGCTTTGAGGTAAGTGTTTAAGATATAGGAAAAATATTACCGCATAGAAAGTAGCCCCTGATGCTCTGTTCGGTGTTCACAAAGAAAAGTCGAATAGAGGATCAAACAGTATCGCAGGAGTCTAATATAAGTATGTCAATATGCATATGCAGGCTTCGCTGCTGGCATCTGCCGCACTGACTACGGAGGTCACCGTACTGAAGCAGGACCTTAAAGGGTACAAGGACGAGCTCGGCCTTGCCAAGAGGCAGCTCGAGGAGAACAAAGGTAAGTAATACCTAGTCTATGGATATGTATAAAAAGAATGCGGTTGCAAAATGACAGGATCATCATGAATTTTCCAGGGGCCACGGCCGAAGTGGCGACCCTAAAGCAAGCGCTGTCTGAGGCCAAAACAAAGCGGCCAAGGAGCGCACCGAGCGAGAAAAGCAGGAGGCGCGGGTGGGCGGGGTGCAACAAGAGCTCCAAGCTTTCATGACGAAGCATGAGGCGTTGGAGCTTGACTCAAAGACGCGGGAGTCTAAGCTTGCCGCAGCCCTTGAGAGCGCGAAGAATGCCAAGGCCGAAGCCTAAAGGGCCCTCCAGGAGATTGATGCGATGAAGAAGATAGTGGCGGGTAAGGCATTCTATATGCAAAGCAAGCATGTGGAAGTAAATTACTTGTTACTTACCCGAATCCGGAGCTCTCCAGGAGCATTCGCAGATTTGCCCCGCAGCGTGTCCGATGCCGCACAATTTTACCAGGCCGAGGAGGGAAGCTCAACGGAGAAGCTGTTCTGGTCTCAGTATATTCGGACCGAACACCCGGTGCCAATGAGCGACCAACTAAAGCAGCTGGTCGAGCTACACAAGGCGGACGAACAGGCCATGAAGGGCTTTATAGTCCGGCTGTGGCCTGGCGACGCCCTTCCAAACAGCTACTTTGGCCTGGTGAGGCGGCTTGTGGATGCCTTCCCACGGCTGGAAGTCGTCAAGCAGTTCGTCTGCATCGAAGGTGCACGTCGAGCCTTCGCCCGTGTGAAGGTGCAATGGGCCAAGCTAGACACCGTGAAGCTGATCAAGGAAGGACCGCCGCAGGGTAAGGAGCATCGCACCCTCGAAATTTATTACGAGGGTGTCCTGAAGGGTGCCTGTCTTGTAGCGGACGAATGTTCCAAGGATGTAATATTTGAATAAACTTGCTCGTGTGATCCTGTATGATGAAAACTTGTTTCATATGCGCTATGCAACGCTTGTTTGAATTTAAAATATTACCTTCTGTTTGGCTGTTTATTCAATCTGAGAGATGGCTAGTCCTCGGCTTCTGCCCCCATGCCACGAGTGCTGGGGTGTTCGGGATAAACCTGAGCACTCTTGTTCCCATTTTTGGGTCCTTCGAGGGAGGTGCTCAGCACAACGAACAAGGCAACCGGACTAATAATGCTTTATCACTCTCACTTAGCCAGAGAATTCTATAATTTTAAATTTCGGCGAAGCCCCTAGTATTCGGAAGGCCGAATACAGGGCGCAATACACGCCTTTAAGCCGGACAGGGTCAGCCCCTCGCTCTAAGCGGTATAAGTCTTTAGGTACTCGAAACTGCGCCGAACAGCGACCAGTCTCTCGCCTTATCATGACAGCCAGTTTTAGCTTTCTCTACTGAGGTGCTTAGCCCAGCAGAACCGGGGCACAATCGCAGTAGTTCTCCTAGCGCTACCTTAGCCGATAGAGCGGAACGTAAGGTACCAAAACATAGGAGCCGGGCAAACCCAACATTTGACCAAAGACATGATTCGGAGCTGATGCATATAATGCTATAAGTTCGGGTGCCGCACTTGTGGAAGTGTTCGGACTTCTCACACCATATTGTGGGGTACTTAAGCCCCTGGTGTATTGGTTGTACCAAGGTGTACGGTTGCAAGGCGTTATTAATGAACACATATATATAATAGGAATGCAATAATAGTCGTAATGTTATACATTGTTTATTCAAAAAGGTGTGTTAAAGCAGAATGATACAGATAGTGCGATAAGCAAAAAGTAGGACTATGTCCCTTCCAAGGGCAAGCTGAGGAATAGTATTAAAGCAAATGTTTTGCTCGTTATCGTAATCCACCTGGGAATTCCGTGGTGTGACGTAGCTTTTTGCCTCCTTGGTTGCTGCATCATGTGTTCGGTAATCATGCTGCCGGACAGGGTTTCCAGAGATTAAAGTCCTGAAAAGAGAAAAATAACAAAGCGGGAAGCCCCTAGTGTAGTTTAAGTCGCGTCTTGGGGCGTGCCGTAGTTGTGCCCCCCTCCCCACCTGTGCCCATGGTATTTTTAATGCGTAATTATGTACGCGTGGCACAGATTTCGCCATTTGGCTGGGACTGGGGTGGGGGCCGCATTGCTACGCGAGCTCAGATCATGCCAGGCGGTCTAGATGCCGATTACTCCGAGCGCGCTTGAAGCTGTCTGGGTCTTGAAACGCCGAACTGGTGGATTGCCTTGAGAGGCTGCTTTGCGCTTTTGCTGCGAGGGCCGCAGTGTGCTCCTCCATTCGGAGAGAGCGCTTTGTGTTTCCATTAACTTTAATAACCCCACGAGGTCCTAGCATCTTGAGCTTGAGGTATGCATAATGCGGTACCACATTGAATCTCGCAAATGCGGTTCACCGGAGCAGTGCATGATAACCACTGCGGAACGGGACTATATCGAAGATTAATTCTTTGCTTCAGAAGTTATTCGGGGATCCGAAGAGCACTTCCGGTGTAATTGAGCATGTGCAATGGGCCTCTACACCTGGAATAGCGCTTTTAAAGGTTGTTTTTGTGGGTTTGATCCTTGAGGGGTCTATACCCATTTTCCGCACTGTGTCCTGATAAAGCAGGTTCAGGCTGTTGCCGCCATCCATAAGGACTCGAGTGAGGTGAAATCCGTAAATGATTGGGTCTAGGACCAGTGCGGCGAATCCGCCATGGCGGATACTAGTGGGGTGGTCCCTGCGATCGAAGGTGATCAGACAGGAGGACCATGGGTTGAACTTTGGGGCGACTGGCTCCAACGCATATACGTCCCTGAGCGCACGCTTCCGCTCCCTCTTGGGGATGTGGGTTGCGTATATCATGTTCACCGTCCACACTTGTGGGGGGAACCTCTTCTGTCCTCCGGTGTTCGGCTGCTGGGGCTCTTCCTCGTCATCGCTATGTGGCCCCTTATCTTTGTATTCGGCAATTAACTTGTCGGCCTGCTTGAACACCCAACAATCCCTGTTGGTGTGGTTGGTTGGCTTGTCGGGGGTGCCGTGTATTTGACACGAGCGATCGAGTATATGGTCCAAACTGGACGGGCCCAGAGTGCTTCTTATGAATGGCTTTTTTCCGCTGACCGGGTTTAGAGCCTTTGAATCCGGCATTGACTGGCGTATCTTCAGTATTATCGTTGTTAATGCGGCGCTTATGTTTGTTGCGACGTGACCTGCTATTACCGTCCTTGGTATCCGAAGTACCATGGGTCTTTGACATATTGTTACCGCGAGCCAGCCAGCTATCTTCTCCCGCACAAAAGCGGGTCATGAGTGTCGTGAGGGCTGCCATAGATTTCGGCTTTTCCTGACCAAGGTGTCGGGCTAGCCACTCGTCGCGGATGTTGTGTTTGAAAGCTGCTAGGGCCTTTGCATCTGGACAGTCGACGATTTGATTTTTCTTTGTTAGGAACCGAGTCCAGAATTGCTTGGCCAATTCTTCTGGCTGCTGAATTATGTGGCTCAAGTCATCGGCATCTGGTGGTCGCACATAAGTGCCCTGAAAGTTGTCGAGGAATGCGGCTTCCAGATCTTCCCAACAGCTAATGGACTCTGTTGGCAAGCTGTTAAGCCAATGCCGCGCTAGTCCTTTGAGCTTTAGTGGGAGGTATTCGATGGCGTGTAAGTCATCACCGCGGGCCATGTGGATGTGGAGGAGGAAATCCTCGATCCATACCGCAGGATCTGTTGTGCCGTCGTATGATTCAATATTTATGGGTTTGAAACCTTCTGGGATTTGATGATCCATTACTTCGTCTGTGAAGCATAAGGGGTGTGCGGCGCCTCTGTATTGGGCTATATCGCGACGCAGCTCGAATGGGTCTTGCCCGCTATGTTCAGCCCGGCCGGATTTACTTTTAATGTACCGGGCGTGACGTTTATCGTCTCGCATAGTGGCGCGCCCTCGTGATCCGTAGATCAATCTTGCATGTTTCGCTTTGTCCTCCAATACGTCTCACAGGTCTGGCGTGTTTCCCCATGCTTTTTATTTGAATGGCGTCGGGGTGCAGGCTGAGCTTTTGGCTGGAATGCCTCTCTATCACGGCCACGAGGTGGCCGATCAGCCGCGTCATACGCTTCTTCCTCCAGTCAAGGTAGCAACCTGCATTTTGGGTAACTCTTGGAGGGCGCTCGAGTTTATATTCCTCGGCCGCGAGGACTTCAGTCCATCTGTCAGCTAGCAGATCTAGATCAGCTTGAAGCTCCTGCTGCTTTTTCTTAAGGCTATTTGCCGTGGCCATAAGCCGGCGCTTGAAGCGCTCTTGTTCGACGGGATCCTCTGGCACGGCGAATTCGTTATCGCCGAGGCTTGCCTCATCTTCGAAGGGGGGGTATATAATTATCATCCTCCGCCTCTCCATCTGCCGCTCTCTCAGGAGGGCTGGCTCCTCCATCCTCCTGCTCTAAATCTTGCTGGAGGGGATTGTTGTTGTCTTCGGCACTATCCGGAGTGTTATTCCCTCCTGTGCCAGTATCACCACTTTTGCTTTGGCGGGACTTAGAGCGGCGCCGCAGACATCGGCGCTTGGGTTGCTTCTTGGAGGGGTCATCCTCCGCTGTCTCGTCGCCATTGCCTTCTTTGGGTGCATCCACCATGTATATATCGTATGATGAGGTGCCTGTCCAGTGCCCTGTGGGCAGTGGTTCCTCTTTGTCGGATTTCAGGTTCCGGCAGACCCTTGAGGTTCGAACACTGGGGTGTGCGCAAAGATTTCGCCTCCTACCTTCCTGCACCCCTCCGCCGCGCTAGGATCAAAGCTATGAAAAGAACAACACAAGGGACACAGGATTTATACTGGTTCGGGCCACCGTTGTGGTGTAATACCCTACTCCAGTGTGTGGTGTGGTGGATTGCATCTTGGGCTGATGATGATGAACAGTACAAGGAAGAACAGCCTTGCGAGGGTCTGTTCTTGGCTGGGGCGATGAACTGCTGGGAGGAGTTCAGCCACCTTTCTCTCTCTCTCCCTCTTTCCAACTGGTCGACCCTTTGGAGGAGACTAAGACGAACCCTTTGCTACGTGGGTGGCCGGTCCTATTTATAGTGTCCCTGGTCCTCTCCCCAAATATTGAGCGGGGAGGGAGCCAACAATGGCGGGCTAATTTGAAGGGGGACAGCAAGTATCAACTATCCTGACAAAAGTAGTCTTCGCCTGCGCAAAGCTCTGGTGATGACGCCGTCTTGGGATCCACGGTGACCTCCGTCTCGTAGTCCTCCTGGTCTTGGTCTCGTTGCACCGAAATGGCAACCTTTGCCTGACGCCTCGGTACTCCGCGGCTGCGCTTGCCCCCTTTGCACCAAAGAGGAAAGGAGGACACTGCGCGGGCTGGCACCCGCCTGGTGCCCTGAGTCGTCATGGCTTGCGTCAAGGGCACCTCGCGAGGTACCCCGCCTCGATCTCTCCGCCTCCTCGTGAGCCAGCCTGACGAGGTCGTGCCTGAGGAAGCTTCGTGTCATCCGCCCCGGGAGTCTTGGCCCCTCGCGAGGGTCTTGAGTTTGTGTTGGTGAAGATGGGCCGTGCTGGGCCCCCTTTTGAGCCATGCCGCAGGCCGCAGGCAGGCAAGTCTGGGGACCCCCGTTCCCAGAATGCCGACAGTAGCCCCCAGGCCCAAGGCGCGCCCAGACTTGGCCGTGCAAGGAGGCGGAAGGGCAAGAGCGAAGCGCCACGGGCCCTAACAGCCTGCGGCCTTAGGCGTCGCGCGGCAGTTGATTGGACGTGGGCGGCACTATAACCCCACGCCCTCCTTATCTTGCGCCTTGCTAGGCGAACCCGTAGTCTTACACAGCCATTCCATTTTTATCGCTCGAGTGCTTCCTGTCCTTCCTCCGCTCGAACCCTGGTTTCTGTTTGTAATTCGATCTTGAATCCTCCCCCCCCTTTCCTATCGCCATGGCCCCGACAAAGAAGGGGAGAGGGAAGAATCCCGTGTCTCCGCCTTGCCCGCCGCCGTTGGCGGCCCCCGCCGAGGGTTTGGGTAAGGTCAACTTGGCTCTGGCCACCATCTTCAATGAATGCGGGAGAACAACGGCATGGCCCGCGTCCCACTTCTCCATCGACAGGATAGTTACCAAGGTCCCATATTTCGCCGACGCCCTGTGGGCAGGTCTGGTTCCCCACTTTTCTGATTTCTTCAATGCCGTGCTCTCCCACTATTAGATCCACATGCTGCATCTGAGTCCTGGATCCATCACCCTCCTTTCGGTCTTTGCCTTTGTTTGTGAAGCCATGGTGGGCATCCCTCCTTCGGTTGCCTTGTTGCGCCACTTCTTCTCGCTGCATCTTGTCGGCCCTACCCAATGCTGGGCGTGCGTAAGCTTCGTTGCCGCGCCAGAGACTGCCGCCTCTGGGATTGACTTCAAGCTCCCCATGCCCGCAGTTGGGTTCCGCGAGCGGTGGCTGTATGTGGACGCAGGGGTGCCCAGCCCCCTGCTAACGGAGCCAACCTCGCCTGCTGTCCCCAATTCGGGCTGGGGCCAGGTGGCGCTTGAGAGCCCCCGGCTCGTCTTCGTCTGGCGCCGCTTCACGCTCTTAAGGTCGCTTGGCGTGACAGCACCCAAGGTGGTGAAGGAGTTCCTGCTATGCCGTGTTGCTCCTCTTCAACGCCACTCTCACCGGATGTGGGCCTTCCGTGGGCGCGAGGATAGTATGAGGCTCCAGGAAGCGGACCTGGCTCCTGAGGTGCTGAAGATGGCGCTCTTGACCCTGGCTGGGGACCCCAACCCCGGCAGCGTCCGGCAGGGAGGGGCCTTGCTGTACCTCTGCCAGAGCAGGGTCGACTTTGTGAAGCAGATGCCTGCCTTTGATGAGTGGGGGCTGCGCCCCGCCGGCCTTTAGGGGTCTTGCGAGAATCCGGTGGTGGTGACTGCCCTTCCAGTCGGCCAAGGCAACTCGTCCTCGAGTGGCGGAGCAGGGAGGTACGAGGCGCCAGAGGCCGAGGGGGCTCCCGGCGTGGTGACGGCACCGGGCGAGGCTCATGAGGAAGCAATTATCGGGGCCCGTACCGCAAAGGCTGAGGGTGACAAACAGCTTCCCTCTGCGCCTGCGACTGGCGCCCCTGAGGCTCCAGCTGCTTCTCTTGGGGAGGCTATTGGCGGCGCACATAAGGCAGGCGCCCCTGACGCTGATCGTCTTGACGCTCCATCTTCATCGCAGGTCGATCCCTGCGCCCGACTCTTAGGCCGCTTCCGCGTGGACTTTGGGGCTCTCCGAAAGAGAAGGGAGGCCCTGGGCGACGGTTATCCTTGTCGCCTGCTGAAGCGCAGAATTTACTTCGCCACTGATGAGTAAGCCTTCTCCTTTCCCTGCTCCTGATCCTTCCGTTGCTCTTACTGACCCTTGCTCCGCAGGCCACTTCCAACCGAGCTTGCTGAGATGGCTGAGGAGCCGTCCCCCTTGGCTTTGGCCCCTCCACCGTCCTCGAGCGCCCCAAGCAGCGGAGCCCTTGTGGCAAGGGCGATCGAAGAGGCGAACCATCCCGAGGCATATCGTGGCCCCGCGCACCTCGCGATCCTCCTTCGCGAGCCCTCTCGTGGCATAGCCAACCTGCCGTGGGCTTCTCGCCTGGTCATGGACTGCGATTGGCTGAGGCGCTTCCTGCGCTCTTCTCCTGAGGTCGGGCTGGCCCCAGGCCGGGCTTCTGACGCGGCGTGCCCGACCGTCGCGAGGGTGCCAGCCCCCAGCCCCCAGCCCGGAGGGGGAGCGCTGACCTGCAGCCCCCGGCGCTTGCTTGGGGCAGATGACGGTGTGGAAGACGTGCCTGAGCGCGTTCGGGAGCGTCGCGCTCTCCGCCAAGGATTCCTTAGGGCGACTGACGCAGTGAGCCTGCTTGGTGAGGAGCTTGCTGATGAAGACGCGCGCCTTGAGGCCGAGGGCCTGCGCCTGACTGCAGAGAGGCGCGAGCTAGAGGGCGCCATTGCCCTTGCGTGCCATCAGCGCGACCTTGATGAAGCAGAGGCCAAGGCGTCGTTGGTGGCCTCTCAGGAGGCCCGGTCTCGGGCTGCTAAGGAAGCTCGGGAGGCTGACCGGCGGCGAACGGCTGCAGAGGAGCGGGCTCGGGAGCTCCTGGCCTGGAGCCACTCGCTAGAGGAGCAGGTGGAGCTGCGCGAGGCAGCCCTCGCGTCGATGAGGGTGGCCTCCGGTGACTCGGCGGAGCTCCAGAAGCGTGAGGAGGCGCTGACGCTGGAAGCCGCCGAATGTACCGCGAGTACGAGCGTCTGGAGACGAGGGAGCGCTTGGTGACACAGGCGGAGGACGATGTCGCTGCACAGGAAGCCCGTGTCCTGGAGGAGGTCGGACGTCGGGTGGCGATGGCGCATTTGAACCTCGAGCACGAGTTCGAGGAGAAGCTGGGGTAGATCCGGGCCGAAGCCGAAGGCAGGACTGCTGCCCTGAGGGCCAAGCTGGAGGAGGTGACGTGGCGGGCCGATGCTTCCCAGGCCGCCCTTGAGGTGGCGCAAGGTGGGCTAACCACCTCCCAGGCTGAGGTGCTCCTTCTTCGCCAGCGGGTGGAGGAGGCTGAGGCCATCGCGCGCCAGAACGCGGACGAGATACGTCAGCGGTGGCTCCTGGAGCATGAGCACGGCCCCATGCTGACCACGCTCCGGGAGAGGGCCAACGCGGCCTTGGGCAACATCTGTGAGGAGACCGTCGGCGAGCCGCACGCGGTTAACTACGCGGGCAATCTTCAATTCTTTACTGGCGTGGTGACGCAGCTGGAGGCGCGGTCGTTCAGGGCTGACAGGTTGGTGGAGGAGAGGAGCCGCGCCCTGCTCAGGCGCGCCTTTTCTCATGTCTTCAGCCATCTCCGGAGCATGGATCCCCACTTCAATTTCGACGCCGCCATCGCCCCAGTCCCCAGGCCGTCTGAGGTGAGCTGGCGCACTGGGTGGAAGACCATGTGGAGGCTCTTATCAGGGCCTTCGCCTCGGACAACGACGACGTGATCGTGGTGGCCGACGAGGGCGGCGCGACGGGCGGCCCTGACGCCGCTGGTGGCAACGCGGGCAGCGATGGCGAGTTCAGCGATGCTAGCAACGGCCCCGATGGCGCTCCTGAGGACGCATTGGGAGATTCATCTGACTGATTGTGCATCGTTCCTGCTTACCCTGTATGAATAGAACTCGGGTTTTGGCCTGATAGCTGTGAGAGCATTTTGCAGGGGGAGCCCCTCATGTAAAACTTGTGTTTATCGTATCAGTAGGAGCTACATTGCCCATGCGCCTGCGCCAAGTGGTTGGCTTAAGTGACGCGCTGGTCGGCTAATTTACCTTTGTCCCGTGCTGGCCCTGGGGCAGCCCGCAGGAGGCTGTGGAGCCCGGAGTGTTTCCTGATTGAATCCGTTGGACCTGCAGTAAGACACCCTCCTGAGAGGACGCGGCGGCGGCAGTCTGGGCTGCGCGCAAGCTAGGCCTGACCCGGCTCGCGAGGGGCTCACAAGGGGAGGCAGCTGAGGCGAAGCGGTAACCGAAACACGAGAAATTGCTCGAACGAGACTAAGCACCCCTTCCCCGAACACACGCAAATCTCAAATTCGAATCCAACTTGAATCCAGCGGGGGAAAGCGACAACCAAAGGGAAGAGCAACAAAAGCAAACAAAAGGCCGCGTTCGGCACCTAGTCTAGTCTTGGACGTCTTCGCACCAGCGCGGAGCTAAGTGCTGTCACTGGGCGTGGGAGGGAGCCCCAGGGCCTGAGGCCGGCACCCCTGAGACTCCGGGGTGTGTACAGCCCCACTCATTATTACGTGAGAGTGTCACGGGGCGGCGAGCTTCACAGGCACTGGGCCTTCTTCACAGGTACTGGCCTTGCTTCATATCGCCAGATGAGGGCCCCGCCTTGCGCCACACTCTAGTGCCATCAGCAACGACCGGAAACCAGGACGCCGCCCGATGGGGTAGAGCGGCCGCCAGCGATTTCCCCGACAACCACGGGTCCTCCGTCGGGGGCAGGCCCTGGGGCACCTCCCCAGCGGAGGGCCTACCTCCTGAGAATGCCTTGCTCCGAACGCCGCGGTGGCGATGTCGAATCCCCGCCTCTCTCCTGCAGCCCCCTGCGCCCTCCTCCCGATGGGTAGGAGACTGTGGGAGCGGGGCAGCTGCTCGCTGCGGCGACCTACACCTCCTGCGATCCATGGTTAGTGTATACCTGCTTCTGAAGAATTAGCGGTACCCGATAATCGTTGCCTCCAGCGTGGCCAGTGGGACCGTCCCAGGGCTCCTGGAAAGGCTCAGCTTCTAGTGCCTCGTCCCCCCAGCTTGGGCTGAGGAGCGAGCCTTGTCCGTTCTCGTGAGGGTGTCCTTGGTCCATCATGAGGGGCACGTATTCCTCCGGCGCCGTCATCCCGAATGCCACGCCGTAATGCCCCGCATGCCACGCGGTCCTACCTGACGCGCCCACCGTGGGGTGGCAGCGCGGCCGCCCACTAGGGCCACGGGTCGCGTTGAGTCCTTCTTCTTCACGGACCGGGGGCGGGGCAGCGCCGCCGCCGGTCCGGCGCTGACAGCTTCGCTGGCGTCGGAGTAGCCTTGGAGCCCGCGGGCGCGCGCGGGGCCCTCGCGTGGGTCGCCCTGGGCTTGAGATGGGAGCTGGGTGGAGGAGGGGTGAGCCCCCGAGGCGGCGAAGCCCAGGAGCTCTGCCACTCGCTCCACCAGCATGTCGTGGCCGCCCTCCAGCAGTCTGCACTGCAGGAGCTCTCGGGCCACCGTGAGTGCGGCTCTCGAGTTCGCCTGCTCCCGACGGGTGTACGGTGTCGTGGTCGCGGCGTGATTGGAGGCCCTTGCTGCCGACCGCGCCTGCCGCGATGTAAGAGTTGTCGAAGCCTGTCCTCGTGAGCCAGCCTGACGAGGCCGTGCCTGAGGAAGCTCCGTGTCGTCCGCCCCGCGAGGCTTGGCCCCTCGCGAGGGTCTTGAGTTTGTGTTGGTGAAGATGGGCCGTGCTGGCCCCCCTTTTCAGCCACGCCGCAGGCCACAGGCAGGCAAGTCTGGGGACCCCCATTCCCAGAACGCCGACACTCTTCGTCTCCCGCATCGTCGTCCATACCGTCGATGTCGTCGGAGTCGAAGTTAAGCATGTCGGTTAAGTCATCGACAGTGGCTACTAAGTGGGTGGTAGGTGGGCCGCGAATTTCTTCGTCGTCCGCATCCCAGTCCTGCCGGACATAGTTCGGCCAGGATCCTCCTGACAAGGAGAGAGACCTTAATGAGTTCAGTATGTCGCCAAAGGGCGAGTGCTGAAAAATATCCACAGAGGTAAACTCCATGATCGGCACCCAATCGGATTCGCTAGGAACGGGCGCCGGCGGTTCGGAGTCCATGGCCGGAGAAGGATCCGGCAGTTTGACAACACGACTCTCGTGCAGGGTAAGGTCGATGTTTGGCTCGATCGCCGCAGAGGGTAAGGCCTCCGTGGCGGGGTCCATCCACCCGTCCATGGACGGCGCAACTGGCTCCGAATTAAGGGTCGGAGCGGCTGCCGGTGCGATTTCTTGAACACTGTCCGATGGCAGAGCTAAATTGTACTCATCGTGACCGTGTGACGCACAAGGCAGGGGCTCGAATCCGTCGAAGATCAAGTCTCTACGGATATTGGCCGTGTAGTTTAAGCTTCCAAACCTGACCTGGTGGCCAGGGGCGTAACTTTCGATCTGCTCCAGATGGCCAAGCGAATTGGCCCGCAGTGCAAAGCCGCCGAATACAAAAATCTGTCCGGGGAGAAAAGTCTCACCCTGGACTGCATCGCCATCGATGATCGTAGGAGCCATCAAGCCTAACGGCGACGACACAGAGGAACTCTCAATGAAAGCACCAATGTCGGTGTCAAAACCGGTGGATATCGGGTAGGGGGTCCCGAACTGTGCGTCTAAGGCGGATGGTAACAGGAGGCAAGGGACACGATGTTTTACCCAGGTTCGGGCCCTCTTGATGGAGGTAAAACCCTACGTCCTGCTTGATTAATATTGATGATATGGGTAGTACAAGAGTAGATCCACCACGAGATCAGAGAGGCTAAACCCTAGAAGCTAGCCTATGGTATGATTGTATGTTGTCCTACGGACTAAAACCCTCCGGTTTATATAGACACCGAAAAGGGCTAGGGTTACACAAGGTCGGTTACAAAGAAGGAGATACACATATCCATATTGCCTAGCTTGCCTTCCACGCCAAGTAGAGTCCCATCCGGACACGAGACGAAGTCTTCAATCTTGTATCTTCATAGTCTAACAGTCCGGCCGAAAGATATAGTCCGGCTATCCGGAGACCCCCTAATCCAGGACTCCCTCAGCCGACATCCGCGGAGACTTGATCTTCGACGGATTCGAGTCCCTACTGAGTGCATCGCACGGTCACGATGAGCATGATTTAGCTCTACCATCGGACAGTGTTCAGGAGACCGCACCGGCAACCGCTTCGACCCTCAATTCGGAGCCAATTGCGCCATCCATGTACGGGTGGATAGACCCCGACACGGAGGCCGTATTCTCAGCGGCGATCGAGCCGAATATCGACCTTACCCTTCACGGGAGCCGTGACGCTGAACTACCGGATTCGTCCCTGGACACGCACTCCGAACCGCCTGCGCCTGTGCCTATCAAATTTGACTGGGCACCGATCATGGAGTTCACCTCCGCGGATATCTTTCAGCACTCGCCCTCCGGCGACATACTGAACTCATTAAGGTCTCTCTCCCTGTCAGGAGAGTCTGGACCGAACTATGTTCGGCAGTATTGGGATGCGGATGACGAAGAAATTCGTTGCCCACCCACCACCCACCTAGTAGCCACTGTCGACGATTTGACCGACATGCTCGACTTCGACTCCGAAGACATCGACGGTATGGACGACAATGCAGGAGACGAACAGGAACCACTGCCCACAGGGCACTGGACGCCCACTTCATCATATGATGTATACATGGTGGACACACCCAAAGAAAACGACGACGAGGAACGGAAGGACGCGGCGAAGGGTTGTTCCCTCGAGAAGCAGTCAAAGCGGCGGCCTAAGCGCCGCTCCAAATCCCGCCTCGGCAGAAACAACGATCATATAGTCCCAGCGATAGAGCAGGGTGAACCATCGCCCGACCAGGGCAACATGGAGAATCAAACCGAACAACCCGACCCCGTCGAAGATAACAGTCCGGATGACATCACACCGGACATGCACCCGGAGCAACAGAATGCCCATCAAAGGCTGGTTGCCACTGCGAGGAGTCTGAAAAAGCATAAGCAAAGGCTCAGGGCCGCACAAGACACACTCAGAATCAGATGGAGTGAAGTACTCAACACTGCAGCGAAGTACGGCGGTAATCGCCACACCAAGAGCTACCCGAAGTGAAAGATGCTACCTAAATTCGATGAGGAGGCCTTAGATCCACCGCAACCAAAAAACAAAGCGGCCATCCGATCGGATAGATGACCTCGTGGCCAACATAGAGCGGCAAACGACTCCGCACATAAGCCAGCACGCGATCCACGTGAGGGCTCGCATCAAAAAGACGGCGCAATCGGATCCATCTACGGGCCACGCAAGCGCGCTCCAGCATGCAATGCAACACAACAAACATCCCAACACCACGGTACACCCAAATACAGGGGTGCCGCACACCCCCTATGTTTAACCGATGAGGTGCTGGACCATGAATTTCTAGAGGGATTCAAACTCGTAAACATAGAGGCGTACGATGGAACGACAGACCCTGGGGTCTGGATTGAGGACTACATCCTCCATATCCACATGGCTCGAGGAGACGATCTCCACACCATCAAGTACTTACCCATCAAGCTCAAAGGGCCAGCTCGGCACTGGCTTAAAGGCCTCCCCGAAAACTCCATTGGAGGCTGGGAAGAGCTCGAAGACGCTTTTCGGGAAAATTTTCAAGGGACCTATGTCCGACCACCGGATGCAGACGATTTAAATCATATAACTCAACAGCCTGGAGAGTCAGCTCGAAAGCTTTGGAACATGTTTCTCACTAAAAAGAACCAAATAGTCGACTGTCCGGACACCGAAGCCTTAGCAGCTTTCAAGCACAGCGTTTGAGATGAATGGCTCGCCAGACACCTCGGCCAAGAAAATCCGAGAACAATGGCAGCATAAACAAGCCTCATGAGCCGCTTTTGCGTGGGCGAGGACAGCTGGTTAGCCCGGTGCATCACGAGCGACCCAAGTACATCCGAAGTCACGGACGAAAACGGGAAACCACGACGCAGCAAAAACAAGCACCGGAATAAAGAAGACAGCCCGAAGAGCACGGAGGTAAACACCGGATTCAGAAGCTCTCGGCCAAGTCAGCAAAAGCTGCCCTCCAAAGGCAATAGAGACAAACTATCCAGCCTAAACAAGATTCTAGACTAAATATGTCAGATCCACAGCACCCCCGATAAACCTGCAAATCATACCCATAGAGAATGTTGGGTCTTCAAGTAGTCCGGTAAGCTCAACGTTGAACACAAGGGGCAGGATACACCAAGCGAAGACGAGGACGAGCCTCGCAGGAAAAGCACTGGGGAACAAAAGAAATTCCCACCAGAAGTTAAAATAGTAAACGTGTTACACGTGACAAAGGGGAGAAACAAAGCGGCACTCCTAGAGACACATGTCCCAGGGCCTATCACAGCGGAGTTCTGCCACTGGTCGTCCCAACCGATCACCTTCGACCATCGGAATTACTCGGCAAGTATCCGGCGTGTAGGATGGGTTGCCTTGGTGTTAGACCCGATAATTGATGGATACCACTTCACACGAGTCCTGATGGACGGCGGCAGTAGTATAAACCTGATATATCAGGACACAGTCCGCAAAATGGGGATAGACCCAACAAAAATTGGCCATAGCAATACTACCTTTAAAGGAGTAACGCCAGGCCCAGAATCCCATTGCACGGGCTCCCTACTACTAGAGGTTATATTCGGCTTCCCAGATAACTTCCGCAGCGAAAATTTAACCTTCCACATCGCTCCGTTCCAAAGTGGCTATCAAGCACTACTCGGACGCGAAGCTTTCACTCGCTTTAACGCAATACCGCATTAGGCTTCCCTCATCCTTAAAATGCCCGGTCCACGTGGCATCATTACAGTAAATGGAAATATTGAGCGCTCCTTGCGCGCGGAAGACCACGCGACTGCCTTGGCAGCCGCACACTAAACGGCCTCACCAACTAAAGCATTTGACAGGTCGTTAAGACCACGGACACGGTTGGACGAGTCCGGTGCAGCTATATGTAATTGATACAGGTTTGATGGCTATACCCCTATTACAATACAAGGGTCTCAACGCGCGCGCACAAGTGGCAATTAGGCTTAACTTTACTCATTTCGAACTATATATTGTTTATTTAGTATAACTTATCTTTTGCACGGCAACTTTTCGATTAAGTTCCTCCCTTTTTCAGATGACCATCGTGCTACACCCGTCCAGAATACAGCACAACGGAGACACATGCGTAGACGTGCAGCAGGGACCCGTTCCAAGGATTCTTTTTAGACTAAGACCCTGCGGAAACCTTTTTTACTGTCTCTTGTTGATACACATCCCTCGGATTCTCAATACAATTGAGAAGGATGCTGACGTATTGGCATGTGGCCACGTCAAAATATTGCACGTACCTGGACACCATGGGCTTATTACAAAGGGCACTGTTTAGGCCCGGTTTACATCATAAAGACCGAATACCTTAGGGAGTGTTCGGCGTCGCGATTTTGACCTTATATGCATCAGCTCCGAATCATGTCTTTGGTCAAATGTTGGGTTTGCCCGGCTCCTATGTTTTGCTGCCTTACATTCCGCTCTATCGGCTAAGGCGACACCAGGAGAACTACTGCGATTGTGCCCTGGTTCATCCGGACGAGCACCTTAGTAGAGAAAGCCGAAAACTAACTGTCATGATATAGCGTGAGACCGGTCAACCACTCGATGACCTAGCGGAATCTTCGGGATTCCTCCGCCTTAACGAAGGTCCGTTTCCCGGCCATGCATGTACGCGCCACGAATCCGGATGAGCGTGGAGCCACCAGGGGCTATATAGTAGCCCCACTGTCAAACTCCTCTGGCTAAGTGAAAGTGTTAAAGCATTATAGTCCGGTTGCCTAGTTCGCTGCGCTATCACCTCCTTAATGGACCAAGACGTTGGATCAAGTGTGAACATGCGTCTTCCGTGAACACCCCCGCATTATATGTGTGGGGGCTGAAACCGACGACTGCCATCTTTCAGGTTATATACATATATACATAAACGGCCGCACAGGAGGCATCATCGCACTTTCGGGCAAAAGTATAAATACAGCCTTGATAAATTCAATAAAACATTGTTTGTACAATGGGATTACATGTCACTGGAAAATAATATTCTTCGAGCACTGCGCCTCTATCGAACGAGCGCCTTCAAGGACTTCTTCAAAGTAGTGCTCGGCAGCCACTCGGCCTATGGCCGAACCCTGTGCCGCAACAGTGGTGGCCTCCATCTCCGCCCAGCATGTTTTGACACGGGCAAGGGCCATCCGCGCACCTTCTATGCACGCTGATCTCTTTACAACATTGATGCGTGGCACAGCTTCAAGGAATTGTTGCACTAAGCTAAAGTAGCTACTCGGCCTTGGCCCTCCCGGCCACAGGTGATCCACAACGGACCTCATGGCAAGTCCGGACAACCTATGGAGCTCGGCCCAACCGGTCAATCGCTCATTCAGCAGCAGCGGACAGACTGGAGCGTGAAACTGTGACCAGAACAGCTTCTCCACTTCGGGACCTTTCTGATCCTTGAAGTACTCAGCGGCATCAGCAGCGCTGGCAGCCAAATCCATGTACGCGTCCGCAGAACTCCATAGCCGGTCCAGAGGAGCATACTTCGGATCTTCAAACTTAGTCCGCAACAAGAAAGGCTTCCCAGACACGATATCTGCAGCTTGATTCAGCTCCTCCTTCGTCGCTCTAATTTTGGAGCGGGCTTCCTTGGCATCCACCCGGGCCTTCTCCAGGTCCGTCGCTTTCGCCCGATTTTCCTCTTCAAGAAGCCGGTAATGATCAACAACATCTTTTAACTCCACGGCCATCTTGGCAATTTTTTCTTTGCTCTCGCAATGTGCGGCCTATTCGGCCCTTAACTCTTCGGTCGCCTGTAAAGCGGCCGCATTGCTACTCCTTGCTTGCTCCTTGGCTCGGGTAAGCTCCGCCCGAAGGGTCTCCATGGTGGCCGCTCCATCTGCAGTCACAACATATGAAAGATACTGGCATCAGGCATGACAATCGCCAGAAAAATCACTGACCCTGCGCCTCGTCAAGCTGCTTGTTGACAAGGACGATGTCGGCATCTGCCGCATCTAGCTGCCGCTTTAGTTCGGCATACCCATCAGTCCGGCTAGCCACCGGAGCCTCCACCACCTGCACATAAAGGCAGTCTGGTTATTTCCTGGGACTATGATCCTCTGTTTGCCGCCGTTTTCGACGACAACCAAAGTCTCAGGGGCTACTATCTACACAGGGCACATCTAAAAATGTGCGGTACTTTAAAAAATGTACATCATTTCACGTACCTCAAAACCCGTCAGTAGACTCATAAAGGCTTCATGTAGCCCGCTCTCGGTGGATGAAATCCTTTCAATCACCGTACCCATCAATGTGCAGTGCTCTTCTGAGATAGCCGCTTTCTCCAGTAGATCCCTCTGTACATCCGACCACACACCAGACGGTGCCGGACTCTTTTGATTGCTCTCTTCTAGAGCTAGATACTAAGGACTTCGGGTGGCCATAGGATTACCTTTTGGCCTTGTCGGATCAGGAGAAGCCCTCCGCGACGACACCTCGGGGTCGCCCGCTTCGTAAGGCGGTGTGGCAGGGGGAGGCGTTTCGCTCTCCATCATCTCCGGAAGAAGATCCCCCGAAGACGAGCTCTGCTGAGAAGGGCTAAGATCTGAACAGCAAGATAAATGCTTCGATTATTTTCCTCGGGAATAAAGCAAGATATTTTTGTTATTGAATACCCTTTTACTTACAGCTCGGTAGAGGGCTGATCCCCGCACGGACGTTGTGCGGCAAGAGTACCCTCCGAGACAGGTCCCTCCGGCGGAGATTTCTTCTCCTGTTTGGAAACCTTAGTTTCTGGATCTTTAGAGGTAGACCTCTTCCTTCCCCGGGGAGAGAGAATGTCAGATTCTTCGCCTTGGTTATCCTCCCTCGCGGAGGCGCTCATTCCCTCGATTGGAATAGGTAGCGATGGAGGCTCGCTTTCGCCCTCTCTATTCCCCCCTTTATCTTCCTTTGAGGGCACTAGACAAGGTGCTGGCTCAAGCATATTTTCCAGCACCGGATTATCCAAGCCTTCAGGAAGGCAGGCCGAAAACCGGATCATCTTCGCCTTTGTTATCCAGTCCTAGTCAAAGAGAGATTCTTCAGAATGATGTCATGATAAATAAAAGGACAGTGTGTTCGGCCATGGGATTACTTACTTGGGGAGCGGGGCCGTTGCAGCTGAGGCCCATGCCCTCGGTAGTGTCCGGACACTCTATTTGGGGTCCGAAGAAAGATTTGTACATATCCTCGTGCGCCATGCCGAGGAAATTCTGAATAGTGCGCGGTCCTTCCGGGTTGAATTCCCACATGCAGAGGGGCCGGCGTTTGCAAGGCTGGACTCGACGAACCAGCATAACTTGCATTACCATAACCAGACTAAAATCTCCCTCGAAGAGATCTCGGATACGGCTCTCCAGTATTGGCACGTCCTTGGCTGGACCCCAGCTCAGCCCCCTGCTGATCCATGACATCAGTTGTGGTGGAGGGCCCGAGCGAAAGGTGGGGGAGCTACCCACTTGGCACTTCGGGGAGCTGTGATGTAAAACCACTCCCGTTGCCACAATCCGGACACCTCTGGAAAGGAACCCTTTGGCCATGGAGCGTCAGCAATTTTGCTTATTAGAGCACCTCCACACGTTGCGTACTGCCCCTCGACCATCTTCGGCTTCACATCGAAGGTCTTGAGCCACAGGCCGAAGTGAGGGGTAATGCGGAGGAAGGCCTCACAAACGACAATAAATGACGAGATGTGAAGAAGGGAATCTGGGGCCAGATCGTGAAAATCCAGCCCGTAATAGAACATGAGACCCCTAACAAAGGGATCCAGAGCGAGGCCTAGTCCTCGGAGGAAGTGGGAGATGAACACAACGCTCTCGTTGGGTTTGAGAGTAGGGACGACCTGCCCTCGGGCGGGCAGCCTATGCGAAATTTCGGCGGTCAGATATCTGGCCTCCCTCAACTTCTTGATGTCCTCCTCCGTGACGGAGGAAGGCATCCACCGGCCTTGAAGGCTGGATCTGGACATGATTGAAGGTCCGAGGCACCTGACCTGGGCTTTGGGTGTTAGAACTCGAGGCGGCGGAAGGATTCGATTGAGCACAGGAGGGAAAAAAAGAAAAAGCCTTGTCCCTTTATAAAGGGGATGAATATCAGGCGTCCTCCTCGTGGCCATTCGAGACTTACCTAAGATCTAGGAGTCATACCAACAGGCACAGTTGGGTTACCCATGTTTGTATTGATGAGAATCCCGTGATAAAGGGAACACGATCTTTGCTTTGACAAGACGTGTCGAGAAACCGCCTCGCGTTATGTGCAGGGTTGGTTAAAGAAAAACGATTCAAATAATTACTGGGTTGTGGCGTGATGCCATGCTGCAAAAACGTGTCAGTAGATTGGATTTGTGGAAATATTATTCTCTCTACGATGGTATGTGGAACTTATTTTGCAGGGTCGGGCACTATCCTTGTATTCAAACTCTTCCATGGTGTATTCAGAGGAGGAACCCGCCTTGCAATGCCAAAGACAACACTGCGCGCCGGACTCATCGTCATTGAAGCCTGGTTCAGGGGCTACTGAGGGAGTCCTGGATTAGGGGGTCTCCGGACAACCGGACTATATCCTTTGGTCGTACTATTGGACTATGAAGATACGAGATTGAAGACTCTGTCCCGTGTCCGGATGGGACTCTACTTGGTGTGGAAGGCAAGCTAGGCAATACGGATATGCATATCTCCTCCTTTGTAACCGACCTTGTGTAACCCTAGCCTCCTCCGGTGTCTATATAAACCGAAGGGTTTTAGTACGTAGGACAACATACAATCATACCACAGGCTAGCTTCTAGGGTTTAGCCTCTTCGATCTCGTGGTAGATCAACTCTTGTACTACTCGTATAATCAAGAACAATCAAGCAGGACGTAGGGTGTTACCTCCATCAAGAGGGCCCGAACCTGGGTAAAACATCGTGTCCCCTGCCTCCTGTTACCATCCACCTTAGACGCACAGTTCGGGACCCCCTACCCGAGATCTGCCGGTTTTGACACAGACAGGGATACTGAAGGAAATATGCCCTAGAGGCAATAGTAATGTTGTTATGTTATTTTTTTCCTAATTCATGATAAAGGTTTATTATTCATGCTAGAATTGTATTGATCAGAAACTTAAATACATGTGTGAATACATAAACAAATATCGTGTCCCTAGAGAGCCTCTACTAGACTAGTTCATTCATCAAAGATGGTTAAGGTTTCCTAACGATGGACATGTGTTGTCATTTGATAACGTGGCCACATCATTAGGAGAATGATGTGATGGACAAGACCCATCCGTTAGCTTAGCATATGATTGTTCAATTTATTGCTACTGCTTTCTTAATGTCAAATGCATGTTCCTTCGGCCATGAGATCATGCAACTACCGGATACCGGAGGAATACCTTATGCGTTATCAAACGTCACAACGTAACTCGGAGATCATAAAGATGCTCTACAGGTATCTTCGAAGGTGTCTGTTGAGTTGGCGTGAATCGAGATTGAGATTTGTCACTCTGTGTATCGGAGAGGTATCTCTGGGCCCTCTCGGTAATACGCATCACAAGAAGCTTGTAAGAAAAGTGACTAAGGAGTTAGTTGTAATATGATGTATTATGGAACGAGTAAAGAGACTTGCCGGTGACGAGACTGAACTAGGTATAGAGATACCGACGATCGAATCTCGGGCAAGTAACATACCGACAGACAAAGGGAATTACGTATGTTGTCATAAATGTTCAACCGATAAAAGATCTTCATGGAATACGTAGGAATTAATATGGGCATCCACGTCCCGCTATTGGTTATTGACCGAAGAGGTCTCTCGGTCATGACTACATAATTCCCAAACCCGCAGGATCGCACGCCTAACGTTCGTTGACGCTAGAGTAGTATTGGGATATTTGATGAGCGATAGCCAAATGTTGTTAGGAGTCCTGGATGAGATCCCAGACATCACAAGGCCTCTCGGAATGGTCAAGAGGTAAATATTTGTATAAGGGAAGTCATATTTTGGGTTCCAAAAAAAAGGTGTAGTTTTTTCGGTAATGTATCGGGAAGCTTCTAGAAGATTCCGGAGGATTCTGGAGTCGTCCAGAAGTCCAAAAGTGGGTCCACCACTACCCAAGGGCTAGCATGGGCTACGGGGAGGCTCCCTGGCCTTATTGGGCTAGGCGCACCAAGTCCTCAAAAGCCCATGTGGCTAGGGAAGGCAAAAAAGGAAGGAGTCCTAATAGGAATAAGATTGGACTTGGAGTCCAGGTCCTCTCCCCCTTAGCTATGCCCTAGGGCTTAGATGGGCCGTTTCCCAGGCCCCTCCACCTATATGTAGAGGGGAGGGGCGCCCCAAGAGGACACACCAAGCCCTTGGCGCCCCTCTCTCTCCCGTTACTCCATAGTTCCATCGCCTCGTCTCGGGGACGCTTAGCGAAGCGCCGTCGATACTCAACCACCACCTTCAGCACCATGTGATACATCTCCAACATATCTATAATTTTTTATTGTTCCATGCTATTATATTATCAAACTTGGATGTTTTATAATCACTTTATAGTCATTTTATATCATTTTTTGGTACTAACCTATTGACATAGTGCCAAGTGCGAGTTGCTGTTTTCTGCATGTTTTTTACATCGCGGGAAATCAATACCAAACGGAGTCCAAATGCAACAAAACTTTACAGAGATTTTTTATGGACCAGAAGACACCTAATGGGCCAAGGCAACGCCTAGGGGTGCTCTCAGGGGAGCACAACCCACCAGGGCGCGCCAAGAGGCCCAGGCGCACCCTGGTGGGTTGTGCCCACCTCGGGTACCCCCCCCGGGACCGCCTCTTTGCTCTATAAATACCCAATATTCCATAAACCCTAGGGGAGTTGAAGAAAATCAATTCCAGCCGCCATAGAGTCCAGAACCACCAGATCCAATCTAGACACCATCACGGAGGGGTTCACCACTTCCATTGGTGCCTCTTCGATGATGCGTGAGTAGTTCTTTGTAGACCTTTGGGTCTGTAGTTAGTAGCTAGATGGATTTCTCTCTCTCGTTTGATTCTCAATACAATGGTCTCTTGGAGATCCATATGATGTAACTCTTTTTTGCGGTGTGTTTGTTGGGATCGGATGAAGTTTGAGTTTATGATCAGATCTATCTTTTTATATCCATGAAAATTATTTGAGTTTCTTTGATCTCTTATATGCAGGATTGCTTATAGCCTCGTATTTCTTCTCCGATATTTGGGTTTTGTTTGGCCAACATGATCTATTTATCTTGCAATGGGAAGAGGTGCTTTGTAGTGGGTTCGGTCTTACAATGCTTGATCCCAGTGACCGAAGGGGAACCGACACGTATGTAACGTCGCTACTAAGGAAAAAACAATGGCTCTATCTCTACATAGATAGATCTTGTCTACATCATGTCATCCTTCTTATTTCATTACTTCGTTTCCCCATGAACTTAATACACTAGATGCATGCTGGATAGCGGTCGATGTGTGGAGTAACAGTAGTAGATGCAGGCAGGAGTCGGTCTACTAATCTTGGACATGATGCCTATATAATGATCATTGCTTAGATATCGTCATGATTATTTGAAGTTCTATCAATTGCCCAACAATAATTTTTTTACCCACCGTTTTCTATTTTTCTCGAGAGAAGCCACTAGTGAAACCTACGCCCCGAGTCTCTTTCTCATATTATTTGCCTTTGCGATCTAATTTTCCTTTGCTTTTATTTTCAGATCTATTAAACCAAAAATACAAAAATACCTTGATGTGTTTTATTCTTATTTATTTTATTTGGCGTTCGATCTATCAATCTACTACAATTTTATTCACATCCGTTTGCCTATCTTGGGGCGCCGCTGCCCGAAAGGGGTTGACAACCCCTTTTACACGTCGGGTTGGGAGTATTTGTTATTTGTGTGCAGGTGATGTTTACGTTGTGTTGCTTGGTTCTCCTACTGGTTCGATAACCTTGGTTTCATCACTGAGGGAAATACCTACCGCCACTGTGCTGCATTATCCCTTCCTCTTTGGGGAAATACCAACATAGCTTCAAGCCTCCATCACCATGTTGTCGTGTTGGTCGTGATCCCATCTACTTCTCCTCTCCTGCTTGCTGGATCAAGCAGGAGGAGACGTCATCGAGCCGCACGTGTGCTAAAATCGGAGGTGCCATCCGTTTGGCACTAGATCGGTTGGATCGTGATCGGATCGCGAAGATTATGACTACATCAACCATGTGATAAACACTTCCGCTTAACGGTCTACGAGGGTACGTAGACACACTCTCCCCTCTTGTAGCTATGCATCTCCATGGATATATCTTGCGTGTGCGTAGAAATTTTTTATTTTCCATGCAATGTTTCCCAACAGGGAGCGGTTTTAGACACTAAAAGTGTCATACACCAGGGGAAGCTCATCGAGGGGGGCCGACAGAAGGCCTGCTAGGAGGCCTATGGGGACCAACGATAGAAGGGACCCCGAAGGGGAGGATAAGCACCTGGCAACCACCTTGAATCCCAAGCTAGGCGCGGCGGTGACCTAGATTGCATCTCTATCTATAAAAACCCTTGCATTCACCATCTATATTAGGGGAGGAGGCTAGAGGGCTCTCCTTACCATATAATCATGGATAGACGAACCCTCTGTAGCAATATCCTATACACTATTGTATTCCCTCGCATGAGGTATCCCTCCACCACGAATAACAAGAAGAATCAGGATGTAGAGTATTACTCTCTGGAGTCCCAAACATATTGTGCGAGCGGGCTCTGTCCCAGTACTTCTGATCACGCCAGGCACCCTACTGAGGGATCTGACAGTTTTTTGCACTATCAGTTGGCGCTTCAAGAACGAGAGACGTTGGTCGGAGACCTAATCTGGGGCAGAGATCCAGATGAGCTCAACAAGTTCACGCCGGGCCAGACCTTCACCTTCGGCTCCTTTGAGCTGGCGGCTGATGGTTGGGGCGGTTGTTCAATGCCACGCCCCCACCTTACATCGACTACATGTGTTTTGGGTCAATAGAGTTCCTCTTTGACGAGAACAACAAGACCACCATGTGTTACTCCGAGTCAATACGCATCACAAGGAAATGCGCGTGAGCTGCC
The DNA here is from genome assembly GCF_018294505.1 of Triticum aestivum. Taxonomy (NCBI): domain Eukaryota; kingdom Viridiplantae; phylum Streptophyta; class Magnoliopsida; order Poales; family Poaceae; genus Triticum; species Triticum aestivum. The sequence goes on from NC_057803.1 coordinate 106,522,837, forward strand.
ACTCGCAGGGAAAAAATTTGGTAAAATTCAACCCACCAGCCCTCCAATCACATATCATCAACATGATCTTCCAAACGGCAGATTATCTGAGACACGCCGAAACCAGAAGCTCACTTGGCGTGCAATCTATGCAACGGAGCTGGCCCCAAGCGAGTGATGGGTCGAGAATTTGTGATTATCTGCAAGTGATTCTTATTTTGTTTTCACCGGATTCATACCACTTCTTGGTTATTTTTCACACTAACCCTTCAAAAGAGAATACAATTTATTTTTCTATTATTTGGTAGGAAATATCATATATGAAAGGAAAGCAAGAGGGTTGCTACAAATCAAGTCAAATGGAGCAACTTTTGTGTGGAGAGCCAAGCCACCAGGCGTAGCAGAGCAAAAGCCGACCTTTCATGGACGGTTGTATGAGGTGCCAGCGGGTCCACCACATCTATACAAGATACTTCCATGAAGTGAAGGAGACAATCAGAGAACCCTAGCCGCTGCCATCGCAACTGGAACAGAGAAAAGGATAAATTCGGAGAACCACAGGACATCTTCTTAATTTTGGTCATTTCATCTCCATCTTCATATCATCTTTCACTATTTTAATAGGAATCCCAAGTTTTAAGAACAAGTTGTAAACTCTATTCATACTCATCTGAAGATCAAGACTATTTGAATCATTCATTTAATTGTGGATCTTCCAGATGTGATTGATATGATATCCATTGGTTTATTCTCCGAGATAATTGGTTATTCTCTTATGATGCGTGAATAGTTTTCCTTAGGCATGAAAGATTTCCCTAGATGAATGGTACTCCCTCCATTCCTTTATACAAGGCCACTATGAAATATACATTTTGCATCTATAGAAGGCCACTACTCCCTCCTTCCATATATATAGGCCCTAATGCGTTTTGGAGGCTAATTTTGACCAAATGTTAGAGTAATAATATATGGCATGCAACTTACACAAAGCATACCGTCAAATTCGTATGTGAAAGAAGTTTTCAATGATATAATTTCCACATTATGCATGTCATGTACTATTAATCTTGTCAATAGTCAAAGGCGGTCTTAAAAATGCATTAGGCCCTATATAGATGGAAGGAGGGAGTAACAGTAATCGAGACAAAAATTAATGATGTTTCCTCATACTAACAACTTGTTTAGTGCATGCATGTAGTCATAATGACAGTGTGCTACTTCCTTCTCATTTCTTCCTTACATGCATATGACGTATTAATGATCTCGGTTAACGAAAATAAAAGTTGGCTTGCAAAGCAATCATTAAATTTTACCTTGATACCTACTCCCTCCTTTCCGGTTTATAAGACTTATCTCAAAATTTTAGTTTTCCCGTTTTATAAGGCTCAATTTGGTTGTTCGCCATCACATGTTCAGATTTCAAGGTGCATTAAATCATTGCATGCAAGTATTAAAAGAAAATTGACCAATGCGTGTGCTTTATGCATGCATGCATTGCAATTAATGCATTGGTAAACACTATTGTTTGAGGAAAACAAGTGCATTAATTGACTGGTTTTGCAAACTACAAAAATTATTCCACCACTCACCATCTACCTTAGTTGGTGATATTTTTGAATTGAGCCCTATAAACCAAAAAGGAGGGAGTATAATCTAAGTTTGTTTCCTTGTAAGATTCATTTGTGTCGTCAGGTCTCAACATGGATCAATTTATGGGATGGTTGGTCGTATCATTGATGTAAATTAACGATCTCTCCTTATCTGGTGATTAAGGTGGTGTTTGGTTCTCTAGTCCTAGGACTTTTTCTAGTCCCAACTAAAAAGTCCCTAGTCCCTAAAAAGTCCCTCCCTGTTTGTTTCCAGAGACTGAAAAGTCCCTAGTCCCTTCCTAAAGGTTATTAAATGACCATGTTGCCCCTAGTATATAGGAAAATAACAATCAAACAACATCATAGGGTGGCGGGCCAATGGGTGCATGGAGGGGCATTGTTGAAAAAGTCCCAAAAACTCCCAAAAAGACTCTCCTTGAGAGTCTTCTTCATTTAGTCCCAAATGCATAGTTTAGTCCCTAAAAAGTTCCTCCCGTTTGGTAAAAAAGTGTCTAAGAGGGACTTTTTCTAGTCCCTACACAAAAAAGTCCCTGGAAACAAACACCCCCTAATCTGCAGTTTATCTTCTGGCCTCTTTATTAGACTACCCACAGTGGGAATAACATAGATAGTAACATCACACATAACTAGATAAAATAGATGATGTGGCAAGTAATAAATAAAGAAAGAGAGGCATGTAGTAACATAGCTAGTTACTACTAGTATGAGTAACATCACACATATCAAGGCAAGATGAGTCTATAGCATAATAAATAAAGTGTTGCATGTTACCACACATATATTACTCTCCACTATAAAGGTAGTAACATAGAGTAGAAACATGGGCATGTTACTGCTCTATGTTACTACCCATTGTGTCTAGTCTTATGCACCACTACCATGCTCAAGGTGATCGCTGACACGGCAACTCAGCAACCGTAGATAAATGAATTTCTAGGCCGCTTTGTCCTTTGCATATCAGGCGTCAAGACAACCTTACAGCATCTACAGTCGTGATGGGCACTCAAAAGCCATCGAACGTATCTGGGCGCGTCCGCGCACACTAATCGGTCAGGTCTCAAATAATGCAATCAACATCCGAACACCTTAATTATTATATTTTAAATTCATACAAACTCATGCAACTACATCGATGCACACACATCGTTTGACTACTCCATCACTACACTAAACATGCCATCGGACTATCAAAATTTGGCATGTTTGGCTATGGTGAAGATCATCCACGGCTGCCCTTGCCTTTCCCGGCTCCCTTGTCGTCCTTCTCACAGAAGGACCGGTCGAAAATGCGGTAGGGATCGAGCCGGATCTGCTCATCGTCGGAGCTATCCTCGACGTCATTATCCGCCTTCTCCACCTTTGGTGGCAGTCCGGCCATGGCACGGACCGCCCAATTCTTCACTTGGGCGAGGGCACACGTGTTCCTCCACTGTTGCTTCTTCACAATGCGTGTGCGGATGGCTTACTCCTCTGCGGCCGCCCGCGCCGCCGCATCAGCAGCCTCCGCCGCCGCCATTTCCGCCGTGATACGGGCCTCGGCGGCCCTTATCATCTCCTTCCCTCGGCGGGCTGCCCGTTCCCGGTGAGACTCATAGTCTGCCCGGCCGGTGATGGGGAAGGAGAGATTTTCCGGTTGCTGCGACCGCGATGATCCAGTCTCAGAAGACCCGAGCGCTCGCTAAGCTGACACAATGGAGTCGCGCCGGACAGATCCGTCCGTCGGCCGGGCGCTGTCCTCCCGGGAGCGGCGGAGTGCAATGTGGACCGACATTGCCTCCTCCAACCCTCACGAGATGGCACCCCAGTCTACAAATCCGGACTGGTCAGAGTCAGATCCGCTGCCCACCATGCCGGAGACGGCCGAAAATCACCAAAGGTGAGCTCGGATGACAGAGGGAGTGGAGGGGAGAAGAGTATGAAGTGGCTAGGGTTTGGTCCGCTGAACGAATGGGGAGGCATATATGTGGGGTCGGGTGGGTTGGGTCCGATGTGGTGGACGCGCCCGGTCGCTCCCATATCCGCCCCATATTTGGGTTGAATATGAGAGGCGCTGGTCAGCCAGGGCATTTGACGCCCGTTTGAGGCATTCGTCTGGGTCAAAATTTCCTGACCGATTAGTGACCGGATGCGCCGCTCGAGCGCTTGAGGAGGTTTTAGGGCGCCCAGCTATAGATGCTCTGAGAGCGTAGAATTGATAATCCATCTCTTCTTTTCATTTGATCGCTCCAAGAACATGTTGTTCCATCCAGCATGAACCTGTATCGATTCGCTGGACGGTCTGGACGTGCTTTTCCCGTAAACCGAAGATAAATTATGGGGGCTTTGTGGGTGTTTGGACCGCTGCCACGTTCGCTCCTGACCGCCTTGGCCTAGCAAAAAAACATTCTCTTCTCTACGCTTTCCATCGAATGGTCGCGCCTCTTGTCACGTCGCATTCATGTCGGCCCAGCGCATGCAATGGTCGGCGTTAACGCCCGCGATTTGACCGGATGGGAGGGCGGCGCAGACGGACACGACCTCTCACTGCCGGCATTGAAGCGGCGCGGCAAGCCAGCTCGCCGAGGAGTAGCGAGTTGCTCCAGGCTGGCACGCTGGGGTGAGCGGCGGCACGGGCATCCTGGTTGCCGTGGACGACGTTGTGTCGTACCGCTCATCCCGTGCCTACAACCGCGCCATCCGCCGTCAACGTACGCGTAATCACGCCCTACTGACGGAGAAAGAAGCCGGCTTCACGGAGATGGACGAAACGGTGGCCAGCACGTCCGCGGTCACCATCATCACCGAGGAGAAGTAGAACATGGAAGGCCGCCGCCGCTTGGGTCTCATGAAGGCCATCACCGAGGCGACGCCCACGTACACAGTCGATGTCTTACCCGGTCGCAGGCCAAAGTCTTCCCCTTCCCCTCCAGCTGTAGCACATCGCGGTGATTCCACTCCGATGAGCGGCGTTGCCGAACATGGGAAAGCGAGCCGCCCTTTGTGTAGAAACATATACCTCCAGGCTCACGGCACCCCGGCGGGCGGGCTACTGGACATGGGTAAGACAATGAAGATCCGTCGTGCCCGGCCGTAGACTAGTAAAGGGTATCCGTGTAATGATAATGGATACCCGCCGGCGCCGGCCATAGAGTGGTTTTACCTTAGCCCGGTATAATTTTTAATTAAAATTATCCAAAATAAAATGAATTTCATTTGGTTTATATGAAATTAGTCGTGTTTGCATAAATTCAGTCCGGTTAATTCAAACAGTATTTGAAATATATGCGGACAACGTTGGATGACGGTCTTCTTTTTTTAAAAGAGGTTGTCCCCCGGCTTCATCATCAAAATAATGCATGCGACCAATGGACGGCGGTCTTCTCTATCAATGTTCACGTACTGATCTTTCTTTGTGGACAGATGCCCGAGCAACTTTGCCGGTCAGGGTTGGAGATGCCCTGAAGTAGTGCCACCAATTCCAATAGCTTTTACTAGTTCGCAGAGCAAATGAAGAGCCAAAAACCATCCATTTTTTAAGTTGCATGAAATCGTGCACCGATATGGCCGCAGATCTTGAACGTGACCTATCATCTACAGCTGCAAGCGATCAGGCGCTGTAGCGGGTCAATCTTGCTGGACAAGTTTTCCTGGGGCGCCATGATCCCGTCAGTATTTGTGGCAGCACTTGCCCGGTCGGTAGCAGACTAGCAGCACGCACACCAAGGCTCGCATGCAACCATACAGGTCTGAAAATGACTTGGCTTGACTTTCACAGGTTGAATACTTACTCTCGACATGCATAAAAGTATGTTCAATTGAATTGCTTTTGATCCTGATTCTCGGCACCCATTCAGAAAAGATACTTGCAACGGAAGAAAAGTAGGGATTACCTGTGATCTCTGGACCATGGACAGTGACTCAGGTCATGTATAATGCATAGCCTTAAGATGATGTCTCGCATGCCATGTAGGATCGGATATGACGTAAAGTAGGTTTGGATAGGAAAGCGGGATTCTTTTCAGGAGGCGGGTGCTTAAAGAGAAAGTGTGGTCCGATGACAAAAGCTGAAAAGGTTGAAGTAAAAAATAGAGATGTATATGTACTAGAGTCTTTATTTTCTATTTTTAATGAGGTCCACCAATGGTAGCTTGCATTGGTGAGAAAAAATAAATTTAGATCCCTCAAATTACTTTTTGGCCCTGTTTGGATCATGGGGTTAGAGCTAGTTTGGGTTAGTTGGAAGCTCAAATAACCCAAAAGTATCCAAACAAAGAGGGTTTCATCCAACCCAACTATCCCGGTGGAGAGGTGCTTATTTGGGTTAGAGTGGGTTAAAGAATAACTCTAACTCTATCTGTGTTAGAGTATTCAAATAGGACCACTTCACGAGGCATATGTAATCATATGTCATCATTGTACATGCTCTCAGTGTAACAGTATCTAATCCTTGTGCACCTGGCTCGACATACATCCTCGCATTTCTGGCAAAAAGACGTTTCGGCGCCCCTGGCTCTGAGCCTGAGGACGTGATGTCAAGTCGATTCTCTTGTGCTTTCTGAAACTTCAGCCCTCGTCCAAGTGTCAGGTCACGTAGTACTACTAGTAAGCAAGATCCAGTGACCCAGTGTCACTGTCTGCCGCTGTTCTTCTGAAACATGCTTTGCCCAGTCGAACTGAGCCATCCTTCTACACTCTACACTTCACACTGCGGTTTAACCCCTGCCAAGCTGCTTGTGCCTGCCTGTGGTACACACTCCACCCATCTCCTGCTGCTCAGTCAATTTCGCTGCTCATTTCGTTTTCGCTAGGCCTTTTGCTGCTCCCGGTACACCCCACCCATCCCCGTTGAGCATAAGTGCGAAATAACACATGCTGACTGGGGACAAGACAGCCCATGAAGGTGTGGTGCTTTCGCCACCTCAGCACAGCCGAGCTGAGCCAAAGGGAAACTTGCCAAAAAACACTGTCCCCAGTCTGTACTGCCGCTCAAGGAATCCTAAGCACGGTTCGCCATCATCAGATTCAGAAAGCACAACCGGACCCCAAAATAACACTTGCAGAACCAAACCCTGAAGGAAGGGAACACCTGAGCGACGTAGCCCGAGCCAGAGGCCAAATTACATGGAGGGAGAGCACATGGATGGTTTTGTACTGGGTTCTCATTATCATCATATCGGGCCAGCCCCTCTGAATCCGGACATATACAACCTTTCAACAACTCTACGGGGGGTGTGGATGGGGGCTACCGGGCAACGACCGCACTCTTGCTTATTTGGACTGACTGGATCTAGCTTACAGCTTGGGATCGAAGCTACACAGATGGAACAATTGCCAATCTCCCCAAAATTATAAGAAAAATAATCTACAAAATAGTAGCAGCCAGCTCCATCATTGACGATGACGTATCATGACACGGTGATGAATGAATGGGCATTCATTCCATGGCTATGGCTTGTCGTCGAGCTGCACCTGCAGCTCGCTGCTGTCGGTTTTGCGCCGGCCCATCTTGCCGATGGACGAGGCGATGCTGCCCATGAGGCTGCTGCTGCTGCTGCCCCCGTCGCCGCCGCCGCTGAGGTTCAGGGACCGGCGAGACCGCCGGTGCCGCGGAGACTCCAGCCTGCCTTCTGCTCCTTCCTCCTCGTCGTCGTCGTCGCCGGCCTTGGCCCTGGTGGCCACCGCCAGCCGGGTGATGCCGCCGCGGCAGAAGGGGCATGTGGGCAGCGGCTGGCTCTGCGTGGCCGGGTTGGGCTTGGCGTGGCAGCAGAGCGCCAGCGTGCACGCCGCGCACATCTGGTGCCCGCACTCCCGGACCTCGATCGCGCACGCCTGGTCGAAGCAGATGCTGCACACCTCGCCGCCCTGCACGACCTAGAGTTAGTATCATAATATCAGTCCGAACAAGATCCGCACCGTCGGACGGACGCGCCGGCTCCGAGGGAGATGTCGACGCAGAGGCGGGATCGTGCATGTGGAGGCGTACTACGATCGCGTTTGAATAATGTTTCGTGCATATGGATCGCTCAGACGTGCGGCAATTCGTGCGAGCAGGTGCGTGCACACGCTGCCACTGCCACTGCCACGGTTTGACACCTAACTTGTCATTACCAACAAGAAGGATTAAACTAGCAGAAGTGCGTACGCCTGCACCCAATTAGTTAGCCATTCGTCCCTCGGATCAACACACTCAATATTATACTCCTGGTGTGGTACATTTCTGGGGCAAGTGGCTCCATGCTGAGACCTGACGGCACGTTAGCTACTCCTACAAGCAATGCAATGATGAGCTCTGGGATAATGCTAGCCTTGAAAACCAATCTTTGATTGAGAGCGATCAAAACAAGTACTGCCTACTTGTTGGTAAGTAAGTAAATTACTATTGTGCGTGCCAATGAAAGAAAGAAACGATGGCAGCTCGGTACGGCGAAGCTCCCACTGTTAGGTTGAATTATTTCGTGCGTGTGAGGTCAGCAATGGAAGTACTAGCAGTAGTAATTTGCAAGGCAAGACCGGTCAGTACGGTAGTACCTCGGAGACGGTGGCACCGTCATCTGAACGCGACGGCGATGGCAATGAATTCTTGGCCCCTTTGAGGATCCTCTTCTCCCTCTCCCGATTGGCCTCCATCAGGGCTGCCTCCAGGAGAGCCTTGGCGTCAGGCTCCAGCTCGCTGATGAACTTGAGAGGCGAAGGCCACACTAGGGGCTCTGCCGATGACGGGTTCAGCAGCGCCGCGCACGCCACATGCCCTCGCTTCACCGCCACCTCATATGGAATTCTCCTGTAGAAGCCAATCCACAACAGTAGATTAGACTAACCAGCACAATGGCTTCAGATCATTTGCTGGAGACAACATATGTAATTGTGGTGTTGGAATTCAGTGATGTTTTTGCAAGAAATTGCTGACGCACCCGACGGAGTCGCGCTGGAGGCGGTCGGCGCCCCAGGAGAGCAGCTGGCGAACGCAGTCGAGGCTCCCGCCGCGCGCGGCCAAATGCAGCGGCGTGCTCCCGGGGAATCTGCAGGAACGCGAGCGCTCGCGTCAATGTCGCGGCTTTTGCCTTCCTAAAAAGATGCGATTTTGGTGGGTACTGAGAAGGGCGGTCTTTGACTTGGGGAGAAGTTTTACCCGAAGGCGCCGCTGGAGGCGGACACGATGGCGCCGTTCTCCAGCAGGACGTGGACGCAGCGGCGCCAGCCCTGCCTCGCCGCCAGGTGCAACGGCGTCGCTCCGGTGTCGTCCCGCACATTCACGAACCGCGCGTATCCCCTGCACCTCCAAAACCACGGCTGATGACTCATTAGCAAAGGCTAGCGCGCGGCTGCCGCAGCGCGTTTGCGGCGAGCAATGGCGGCTCTGAGAAGAAGGGCCAACCAGGATTGCGACACCGGCGCGGTCCGCGCCGCCGTCAGGATGGCCCGGAGGCAGTCTGAGTGGCCGTAGTACGCCGCGTAGTGCAGGCACGTCCGCCCGTGCGACGAATCGAACATCAGGATCTGTACACACAGACGGAAAACGCCATTAGGTTCAGGAGAAGCTCCAAGAACAGTCCCAATCACCAAAACTGTGGCCGTAAGTCTCACATTGGCGCCGGCGTCGAGCAACCGCCGCACGCACTCGGTCCTCCCGTGCATCGCCGCGAGCATCAGCGCCGTCTGCGGCAAAGTCCCGCGATGTGAGGACAAGCTTTCCACAAAGGGGGGCGATGGAGAAGAGAAGAGGGGAAGCGTGACGAACCTGCTTGTGGCGGTTCACGGCGTCCGGCTCCACGCAAAGATCCAATGCCATGGAGACCACCTAAGCAAACAAAGGAATCAGCACACCGGAGATACACAGGGGTGGCGAGAAGCTGGACGGGGAGGAGCACACAGCAGTAAGGGGAACCGTACTTGGAGGTGGCCGTGGGCGGCGGCGATGTGGAGCGCGGAGAGGCGGTCGAAGAGCGTGGTGCGGCGGAGGAGGGAGGGGCGGGAGCTGACGGCGGCGGAGAGGCGGGCGAGGTCGCCGGACTGTGCCGCGCCGAAGAAGTCCACCTCCTCGCTGGGGCGGCCGCAGCTGGCTCCGTGCCCCATCACCCGTGGCGCCTCTCGGCGGACGCCCGGCGAGCCGGCCGCGGTGGCCGGCGGGGGGGATAATGGGGGGAGGAGAGTGTGGGAGTACGAGCGTGGGCTGAGGAGTGGGCGCGGTGGAGTAGAGCTTAATAGTGCGTGCGCTTTCTTGTGGTTTAAAAAAACTTCTGCTTCTCTTATTGAGAGTGAGAGATTTTTTTTCTTTTTTTTTTCTGATAAACTGCTCCTTTCGCATGCTAGGATATTTCACCAGAAATGTTTACAAACACACTGTCACCATCACCCAGATAAGGCCTTGTTTGATCTATAGGAATTTTGTAAGATTTTACAAACCAAATGATATATCTTTCTATGTAGGATTTAAATGTATGTCATCTCATTTTTTATGATTTTTCTATTCCTATGACCCAAAGATTTCCTAAACATTTTTCTTATGAGATGATTTGTCGGGGTCGATTCCTTCCAACTGTATTTATAGTACATACATGTGATCGCATACATATAGAAATACTATACTTTATAGGGCTAGGACTCTCTTATTTGATTCTATCTATAGACGACGGCAAGCACTAATGTTCTACATATAGTAGGTAAATATAGTGCAGGCCTGAATTCATATTCTTAAACGTCATGGCCATAATTTCAGGACCCTAATAGCTGGCGAACTTTTCTCATGAAGGGATGACCTTTATGAATGTTTTCCCTAGCAGTTTTAGTTATATAGAAATGGCATTTTTCTAGAAGAGGATGACAGTTTTTGGGCTTAAAAGGCATTTTCTGTCAAAAAATTGCCACCGCGCAGACAAATGTGAAATCATTCCCTGGACCTTCATCCATGAAACGTTTCCCAGATATCATTTCCCCAATCTTATGATCTTTACCACCAACTCAAGTATGGCGTTGGTTTTTTTAGCATCAATTCTCGGTGGGCTACGCTAAGGTGAATAGGTAGTTCAATAGGGAAGGGATCCTTCGTCCATAATTACACGGCGGGGCTCGGATGTAGGTGACGACCCTAGAGATGGTGCTGGCATCTCATCTTGCTAGGAGGCGGCGTGGCGTCGGTTTTTGGAACGGCACCCACAAGGTTTAGGCATGGTGGAGCCATCCTATACCCTTGTAACACTTCGGATGTGATTTACCCAATATGTATTTCAACTCTTGCCGTTTCCGGCCTTAAGTTATTTTATTTTTTCGGGTTCGGGTTTTTGTCCCTGTGTGTTGTTGTCGTTGTCATGCATCTCATATCATGTCATCATATGCATTGCTTTTGCATACGTGTTCATCTCATGCATTCGAGCATTTTATCCGTTGTTCGTTTTGCATTCCGGCGCTTCCTTCTCCTCCAGTGGTCATTTCTACCTTTCTTTCATGCGTGGAGATTAAATATTTCCGGATTGGACCGAGACTTGCCAAGCGGCCTTGGTTTACTACCGGTAGACCGCCTGTCAAGTTTCGTACCATTTGGACTTTATTTGATGCTCCAACGGTTAACCGAGGGACCGAAAAGGCCTCGTGTGTGTTGCAGCCCAACACCCCTCTAATTTGGCCCAAAACCCACCAAAACCATCTCCATCATCTAGAGCGTTCGATCACGATCGCGTGGCTGAAAACCGCACCTTTTTTGGACACTTCTAGCTCCTACCTCTATAAATATCCCCTCCCCGATATTTCGGATCCAAAACCACCCTAAACCCTAGTCCCGCACCTCCGCGCGGCCGGACAACGTCCGCCGCCATCGGACACTTCGCCCGCACCTGTCACCGGCCGCCACGTGGCAACGCCGGCCGCCTCCCGTGCGAGGCCCGCCGAGCCTGCTCGGGACCCCCGCGGCCCAGGGCGCCGCCACCTCGCCCGAGGGGCGCTGCCTCACCGCGCCGTCGCCTCTCCTTCTCCGGCCGCCGCCTGCTCCGCCCCGCCGCCTCGACGCCGGCACGCCGCCGCCCCGCACCGGCGCCATCCTGCTCCGTGTTCCGCGCCACCGACTCCGCGCTCCTCGCCGCCCTTCGCGGCGGGATCCGACAAGTCCGGCGCCGCCCTCCGCTACCTCGCCGTCCGGCCGGCCTCCTCTCTCCGGCGACCCCATCTCTGACTGGCGAACATCGGACTCCGTGCGTGCTACAGTACCGCCGGATCTGGATCTGAACGAAGGGGTTGACTTTTTCATTCCCAACCCTAAATATTTTGCTATCTTTGACATGCCTTAACTTCATCATCGTAGCTCCAATTCGTGCGTGTAGCATATCAAAATGTTCATCTCAAAGAGTACATCATTTCATCTCATTGCATCATTTTCATTTGAGTTCATCCTGATGCCCGAAATGCTGTTAGAAGAATGCTATTTGAGATAATTGTCAGATCTGCTGCTCCAAATAGATATTTGTCTTTTTTGCCATGATTATTGTGTGCACGATATGCCCATGAGCTCTACATGTGTTTTGTTATATGTTTTGCCATCTATCCATAGGTGCTACCCATATATTTTTGTGATGTGTGTGGTGACTAGCACAAGTTTGCAAAGTGGTGCATTTGTTAATGCTGATTTCAGGGACTTAGCATTTCCACTAAGTCCTTGACCTGTTTATCTCATATGGCCATATGTTCATGTTGTTTCCTAGTGATCCGTGCCTCTTTTGAGGATGACCAGTAAGGATGTTTTGTTAATCTTATAGTGCTCTATCCATCCATGTCTTTGTTTGTAATTATGGAGCACCCTAGCTTGAGTCAATCGAGCTCTACTTTTGTCATTTCGTGAATCTGGGCAGATTGTCTACTTGTTAGCAATTTTGCCGAGGATGTTGTAGTTGATCCGTGAATGCTATGTTATTGTTCTTGCCATGTTTAGCTTGCATTTTGTGTATTCCTGATGGGTGTATGCTTATATTGTCATGACTTGCTCTGTAGTGAGTGCATCGAGCTCGTAAACATGCCTACTTGATATCTGTTTAGCATGCTCCAGTTTTCACCAAGTCTGAGAACTGATTATGTTTTTGCCATGTTCGCATGCTTGCAAATGTATTTTCTGATCCCTTTTGGCTCAAGGTCACTAAGGTACTTTTGTTAAGCTCTTTGAGTAGCTCCATGCCATGCTTTACTTTGCCATGTTCAGTTCCTGTAGCATATTGTTTTCATGCTCCAAAGAGTGCTATCTGATCTGAAATTCCAGACAAGTGTTAATTTCACTAAGTCTGAAATCTGTTTACCAAATGCATTTTTGCCATGCTTGTTTGAACCTGTTAATGGATGAATTGGCCGTAGCTCAGTGCTAGACTTTTGTTAAGCTTCATGAATGGATTCCTGCCATGTATTTTGATGCCATGTTTGAGTGCTGTAGCATGTTCATCTTGTTGCATTTAGATGGCTACTTGCTATAAATCGTAGAACGTGGTCATATTTGAATCGCTTGCCATTTCCAAACCGTAACTCCGATTCAGGCGTTCTTTATATCGTTTTCAAGTGATTTCATCCCATCTTTCCAGTGGCACACTTGGATTTCCAAGTTGAGGCTAGGTTCATGCATTCCTTGTCAAATCTTGCATATGCATCACATATTCATCCCGCATAGCATACCATATTTGCATCATATTGTTTGAGCTTTGCACGTGGTTGATTGTGTCTTTGTTGCTTGTTTGTCTTGTTTGGGTAGAGCCGGGAGACGAGTTCGCTAATGAGGAGCCCGTTGAGTTTGCTTTCGAGGATCCAGTCAACTCTGACAACTTTGCAGGCAAGATGATCATACCCTCGAAATCACTACTATCTTTGCTTTGCTAGATGATCGCTCTTTTGCTATGCCTATGCTACGATGCCTATGCTACGATGCCTACCACTTGCTCACCATGCCTCCCAAATTGCCATGTCAAACCTCTAACCAACCATGTCCTAGCAAACCGTTGATTGGCTATGTTACCGCTTTGCTCAGCCCCTCTTATAGCGTTGCTAGTTGCAGGTGAAGATTGGAGACCGTTCCTTGTTGGAACATTATTTACTTGTTGGGATATCATTATATTGCCATGCTATCTTAATGCATCTATATGCTTGGTAAAGGGTGGAAGGCTCGGCCTCTCGCCTAGTGTTTTGTTCCACTCTTGCCGCCCTAGTTTCCGTCATATCGGTGTTATGTTCCCGGATTTTGCGTTCCTTGCGCGGTTGGGTTATAATGGGAACCCCTTGATAGTTCGCCTTGATTAAAGCTTTTCCAGCTATAACACCCCGGATGTAACTTTCCCAATTTGTACTCCAACTCTTGCCGTTTCCGGCGTTAAGTTATATTTATTTTCTCGGGTTCGGGTTTTTGTCTCCGTGTGTTGTTGTCGTTGTCATGCATCTCATATCATGTCATCATGTGCACTACATTTGCATACGTGTTCATCTCATGCATTCGAGCATTTTCCCCGTTGTCCGTTTTGCATTCCGGCGCTTCGTTCTCCTCCGGTGGCCTTTTCTAGCATTCTTTCGTGTGTGGGGATTAAACATTTCTGGATTGGACCGAGACTTGCCAAGCGGCCTTGGTTTACTACCGGTAGACCGCCTGTCAAGTTTCGTACCATTTGGACTTCGTTTGGTACTCCAACGGTTAAGCGAGGGACCGAAAAGGCCTCGTGTGTGTTGCAGCCCAACACCCCTCCAATTTGGCCCAAAACCCACCAAACTCTGCTCCATGTCCTAGAGCGTTCGATCACGATCGCGTGGCCGAAAACTGCACCTCATTTGGACTCTCCTAGCTCCCCCTATGCCTATATATACACCCCCATTCCAAATTCGCGGATCCCCTCTCGAAACCCTAAAAAAATCCTCTCCCCGCCGCACCGGACGTGTCCGGACGAGCCGGACAACGTCCGGATCTCTCCCGCCGCC
>NC_057803.1:106537871-106548459 GCF_018294505.1 Triticum aestivum
CGCCCACCGCCGCCGCCGCCGCCTCGTTCCCCGAGCTCCGGCCACTGCCTCCACTTCTCCGGCCGGATCCCACCCCGACCTAGCCGGCCGCCTCCACTTCTTTGGTGGTGAACAGGAAATCCGGCGACCTCGATTTCCGCGCCGTCCAGATCTGGATCTGAGGATCCCCCGGTTGACTTTTGTCCCCCGAACCCTAATTTTTTATGCATACTTTGACCTATGATATCTCCGCATCTGTAGCTCCGATTTGGACATGTAGTATATCAAAATGTTCGTCTCGATGAGTACATCATTTCATTCCATTGCATCATTTTCATTTGAGCTCATCTTGATGCCCAAAATGCTGTTAGAAGAGGGCTACTTGAGTTAATTGTCAGATCTGTTACTCCGTTTAGCACTTTTGTCATTTTTGCCATGATTATTGTGTGCATGATATGCCCGTGAGTTCTTCATATGTTTTGTTAAGCATCTTTTTATCTTTCCAGAGGTGCAACCCATGCATTTTTAGGATGTGTGTGGTGACTTGTGCAAGCTTGCAAAGTGAGGCACCCGGTAAATCTGTTTTCAGGGACTTAGTAGTTTCACTAAGTCTGGGATTGTTTAGTTCATGATGCCATATGTTCATGTTGTTTCCTAGTGATCCGTGCCTCTTTTGAGGATGATCAGTAAAGGAGTTTTGTTAATTGTGTAGTGCTCTATCCATCCATGTCTTTGTTTGCAATTATGGAGCACCGTAGCTTGAGTCAATCGAGCTCTACTTTTGCTTCGTTGTGAATCTGGGCAGATCGTCAACTTGTTTGCGATTTTGCCGATGTTATTGTAGTGGATCCGTGAATGCTATGCCTTTGTTCTTGCCATGTCTAGCTTGTATTTTGTGCCTTCTTATGGAAAGTATGCTTGCCTTGCCATGACTTGCATCGTAGTGAGTGCATCGAGCTTGTTTACATGCCTTCGTGAGTTATATTTCAGCATGTCTCAGTTTTTTTCACTAAGTCTGAAACTGATTATGTTTTTGCTATGTTCGTGTGCTTGTTAGTATATTTTGTGATCCCTTTTGGCTCAAGGTCACTAAGGGACTTTTGTTAATCTTGTTGATTAGCTCCATGCCATGTCTTTCTTTGTCATGTTCAGGTCCTGTAGCATATTGTTTTGTTGCTCCGAAGAGGGCTATATGATCTGAAATTCCAGACAAGTGTTAATTTCACCAAGTCTGAGTCTGTTTTACCATTTGCGTTTTTGCCATGCTTGTTTGAACCTGTTAATGGATGATTTGGACGTAGCTCAGTGCTAGACTTTTGTTAAGCATCTTGTATGCATCCCTGCCATGTATTTTGATGCCATGTTTGGTGGCTGTAGCATGTTCATCTCATTGCATTTAGATGCCTACTTGCTGTAAATCGCAGACCGGTGTCATATTTGAATCGCTTGCCATTTCCAAACCGTAACTCCGATTCCGGCGTTCTTTATATCGTTTTCAAGCGATTTCATCTCATCTTTCCAGTGGCACCCTTGGAATTCCAAGTTGAGGCCAGGTTCGTGCATTTCCTGTCATATCTTGCATTTTGCATCCCGCATCGCATCCCGCATAGCATATCATCATTTCATCATGTTGCTTGATCTTGCACGTGGTTGATTGTATCCTTGTTGCTTATTTGTCTTGTTTGGGTAGAGCCGGGAGACGAGTTCGCTAACGAGGAGCCCGTTGAGTTTGCTCTTGAGGATCCAGTCAGCTCTGACAACTGTGCAGGCAAGATGATCATACCCTCAAAATCACTACTATCTTTGCTATGCTAGTTTGCTCGCTCTTTTGCTATGCCATTGCTATGATACCTACCACTTGCTTGGAAGCCTCCCAAATTGCCATGTCAAACCTCTAACCCACCATTGTCCTAGCAAACCGTTGATTGGCTATGTTACCGCTTTGCCCAGCCCCTCTTATAGCGTGCTAGTTGCAGGTGAAGATTGAAGGTCGTTCCTTGTTGGAACATCTTTTATTTACTTGTTGGGATATCATTATATTATCTTGCTATCTTAATGCATCTATATACTTGGTAAAGGGTGGAAGGCTCGGCCTCTCACCTAGTGTTTTGTTCCACTCTTGCCGCCCTAGTTTCCGTCATATCGGTGTTATGTTCCCGGATTTTGCGTTCCTTATGCGGTTGGGTTATAATGGGAACCCCTTGATATTTCGCCTTGATTAAAGCTTTTCCAGCAATGCCCAACCTTGGTCTTACCATTTTCCACCTAGCCTCTTTTTCCCTCGGGTTTCCGGAGCCCGCGGGTCATCTTATTTAAACCCCCCCGGGCCAGTGCTCCTCTGAGTGTTGGTCCAAACTAGAGTCCTGTGCAGCGCCCCCTCAGGGAAACTCAAGGTTTGGTTTTAGTTGTATGGAGCGCTCATCTGAGTGTGCCCTGAGAAAGAGATATGTGCAGCTCCTATCGGGATTTTTCGGCACATTCGGGCGGTGTTGCTGGTCTTGTTTTAACCTGTCGAAGTGTCTTGAGTTACCGAGATACTAAGTCTGATCGGAACGTCTTGGGAGGACGTCTATTCCTTCGTTGACCGTGAGAGCTTGTCATGGGCTAAGTTGGGACTCCCCTGCAGGGATTGAACTTTCGAAAGCCGTGCCCGCGGTTATGGGCAGATGGGAATTTGTTAACGTCCGGTTGTAGATAACTTGAACCTTAATTAATTAAAATGAATCAACTGAGTGTGTTGCCGTGATGGCCTCTTCTCGGCGGAGTCCGGGAAGTGGACACGGTGTTGGAGTAATGTTTGCGCAGGTTGTTCTCTAGTTTCTCGCTCGTGCTTTGCCTCCTCTTCTCGCTCTCTTTTTCGAATAAGTTAGCCACCATACTTGCTAGTCGCTTGCTGCAGCTCCACTCATTTTCACCTTGCCATACCCATAAGCTTAAATAGTCTTGATCGCGAGGGTGCGAGATTGTTGAGTCCCTGTGGCTCACAGATTACTATTACACCAGATGCAGGGCCTGATGATTCCGCTCCAGGAGACGCGTATGAGCTCAAGTGGGAGTTCGACGAAGACTCTCAACGTTACTATGTTTCCTTTCCCGATGATCAGTAGTGGTGCCCAGTTGGGGGTGATTGGGACCGTGTCGCATGTTGGGTTCTCTTTTATTTTGGTGCCGTAGTCGGGCCATGAGTGTATGCATGATGTAATGTTATTTATGTACTTGATTGACGTGGCGAGTGTAAGCCAACTATGTTATCCCCCCTTTTATTATTACATTACATGGGATGTTGTGAAGATTGCCTAACTTGCGACATATGCCTTCAATGCGATTATATCTCTAAGTCGTGCCTCGACACGTGGGAGCTATAGTCGCATCGAGGGTGTTACACCAGCAATGCCCAACCTTGGTCTTACCATTTGCCACCTAGCCTCTTTTTCCCTTGGGTTTCCGGAGCTTGAGGGTCATCTTATTTAAACCCCCCGGGCCAGTGCTCCTCTGAGTGTTGGTCCGAACTAGAGTCCTCTGCAGCGCCCCCTCGGGGAAACTCGAGGTTTGGTTTTAGTTGTATGGAGAGCTCATCTGAGTGTGCCCTGAGAACGAGATATGTGCAGCTCCTATCGGGATTTGTCAGCACATTCGGGCGGTGTTGCTGGATTGGTTTTGACTTGTCGAAGTGTCTTGATGAACCGGGATACCGAGTCTGATCGGAATGTCTCGGGAGGAGGTCTATTCCTTCGTTGACCGTGAGAGCTTGTCATGGGCTAAGTTGGGACTCCCCTGCAGGGTTTTGAACTTTCAAAAGCCGTGCCCGCGGTTATGGGCAGATGGGAATTTTTTAATGTCCGGTTGTACATAACTTGAACCTTAACTTAATTAAAATGAATCAACAGTGTGAGTTACCGTGATGGTCTCTTCTCGGCGGAGTCTGGGAAGTGAACACGGTGTTGGAGTAATGCTTGCGCAGGTTGTCCTCTAGTTTCTCGCTCGCGCTTTGCCCCCTCTTCTTTCTCTCTTTTGCGAACAGGTTAGCCACTATATATACTAGTCGCTTGTTGCAGCTCCACATATTTTACCTTACCTTACCTATAAGCTTAAATAGTCTTGATCGCGAGGGTGCGAGATTGCTGAGTCCCTATGGCTCACAGATTACTTCCAAACCAGATGCAGGGCCTGATGATTCTGCTCCAGGTGACGCGCTTGAGCTCAAGTGGGAGTTCGACGAGGACTCTCAACGATACTACGTGTCTTTCCCTGATGATCAGTAGTGGTGCCCAGTTGGGGTGATCAGGACCGTGTTGCATGTTGGGTTATCTTTTATTTTGGCGCCGTAGTCGGGCCATGAGTGTTTGAATGTTGTAATGCTATTTATGTACTTGATTGACGTGGCGAGTGTAAGCCAACTATGTTATCTCCCCTTTATTATTTATATTACATGGGATGTTGTGAAGATTGCCTAACTTGCGACATTGCTTTTAATGCGGTTATGTCTCTAAGTCGTGCCTCGACACGTGGGAGCTATAGCCGCATCGAGGGCGTTACAAGTTGGTAATCAGAGCCTTCCCCGACCTTAGGAGCCCCCATTGCTTGATCGTTTTTAGCAGCCGAGTTGTGTCTAGAAAAATGTTTTGAGTCATTTAGGAATTATATATCAAAGAGTTTAGGAATTCTTTTTACTCCCCAGTCTCCTCATCGCTCTGGTAAGGCATCCTGACGTAGAGTTTTGACTCTTCTCTTCTCAAATTTCACTAAAAAAATTTAGGATCATGCGGGTATCTTGGAATCGTTCCGATGGTTTTGTGACGAGAACATTGTCTTGGTGCCTCCTGTCAGGGGTTTTGTGGCAGTGTCCCGGGGAGTTGAGCTCCGAGGTGTTGTCGTCACAATTTTATCGTTGCAGTTCTGGAATACCTGAGTTTAGTACGCCGACATCGAAAATTTCTTTTATGCAGTTCGTTGGTGAGATAACCTCGACGCCACCCAGTACTGGGGCAGGAGTTCGGGAGTATCTCCATAACTTGTATAACAGATGCTTTTCGAAGGTTGAGGTAGATGGTTTTCAAAGTTTTTCTCGGTTATGTGTTGAAGGATGGATACAGCTGGATGTAGGATTTGCTAGATTTGGGTGAGATATTATGCTTCCCCTGTATCCCCAACACCTGATTGCATAACCGGAGAGGTTCGGGAGTTTCATAGGTGGGAATTCTTGTAGCTCTAGTTCTTCTTCCACGGATATTTGGTTTGAGATTGGGATTTCTTACCGATTATTCGTTCTTGATCCGTACCTTGTTGATTTATTTCTCTACCTAAATTCTAAGTGGCTTCTCAATTTATGGATATGTGACCATTTCAAGAGGAATGCATTCGTTCATTTTGTTCGGATGTGAAGACTATATGTTGCAATTTTCATTCCGTTGGATTCAGCTTCATTTTATCTGTCAATGTGCTAACGGTGGTCAACCTCTTCAGGATGGCTCCCGCTAAGAGCACCAATCAGAATCAGAATCAGGATCCGCCACCACCTCCACCTCCTCCGGAGGCATGGCAAGCTGTGATGGCCGCAACCAATGCAAACACACAGTTCATCATGCAAATTCTTCAAGAGCACAATCAAGCGAACCAAGGCAACCAAGGCAACAATCAGAATCACTTTGCTACACTCAACCAGTTCCTTGCTAATGGGCCAAAGACTTTCAGCAATTGTGTTGAGGCAACTGATGCTGACGATTGGCTCGTGGATCTATGCAAGCATTTCGAGTGTAGTAACGTCAGGCCTGAGGACTTCGTCAAGTTCGCTTCCTTCCAACTCAAAGATCAACCTGCAGAATGGTTCCAGTAGTACAAGGATTCCAGAGGTGGACGTGTTATTACCTGGGATGAATTCCTTCAAGATGTCAGAGCTCATCATATTCCTCAGAGCGTGGTTGAAAGCAAGCGTGAGGAATTCCGCAACCTGAAGCAAGGCTCTTTGTCTGTCTATGACTACAACAAGTTGTTTCAGAAGCTCACCCTCTTTGCCAAGCAGGACGTCCCTGATGAGAAGAGCATGATATACCAGTTCAGGGGTGGTCTCAGAGAAGAAATTCAGCTAGCTCTTGTTCTCTTTGAGTCCTTGAGGTATGATGAGTTCTACAACATGGCATTGAAGCAAGAGGCCGCTCAACTGAGGTGTGATGCTTCCAAGAAGCGAGTCAGAGATGTTACTCCTTCTTCCTCTACTCAAGTGGCCAAGCAGCAGAAGTATTGGCTTCCTCCTCCTCCGTTCCATCAGCCGTATCAGCAGAAGAGCAAAGTTGGCAGTGGATCTTCCCACCCACCCAACCCTGGCTTTCAGAACAAGACTTCGTCTCAAGCTCCAAGATCGAGTGCTTCGTATCACCATCCGCTTTCAGAGGTCACATGCAACAAGTGCCAACAGAAGGGTCACTATGCCAACAAGTGCTTCAATCAGAGGCGTCTTCCTCCTCCTCCTCCTCCTCCTGTGAGATCGGCAAGTACAGCTGTGGTCAAGCATAACCCCAAGCACGCCAAGGTCAACTTGATGAATGCAGCTCAGGCAGAGGACTCGTCATATGTCATCATGGGTAACCTTCTTGTTAACGATATCCCTGCAAAAGTTCTTTTTGACACTGGTGCATCGCATTGTTTCATTTCCAAACCTTTTGCATCGAAGTATGAGTGCGATTATCAATATCTGCAAAATTCTTTGTAAATCGTGTCACCAGGCAAGCAAATGATAGCTAATTTCCGCGTCCCGGATATTACTATCATGTTGGGCGACTACAAATTTGTAGCTTCTCCTATTATTCTGGGTGATTCGGATATTGATCTTATTCTCGGAATGGATTGGCTTTCTAAGCACAAGGCACATCTTGACTGTGCAGCCAGGCAGATTCAATTGACTCATTCGTCTAAGGATGTAATTGTCTTTGCCGCTTGTGATGATACCATCCGTCTGTTTTCTCTCAATGAGAAGGGTGAACTGGATGCTATCTCGCAAATTCCAGTCGTTTGTGAATATCAAGACATTTTTCCAGAAGAGCTTCCAGGAACGCCTCCACACCGGCTAGTTGAATTCGTCATTGATCTTGATCCTGGCACGGAACCAGTGTGCAAGCGTCCTTACAAGCTCGGACCTGAAGAGTTGAAGGAGCTGAAGAAGCAACTCGATATTCAAGAGAAAATGGGTCTCATCCGGCCTAGTTCTTCTCCGTGGGGTTGTGGTGTTCTTTTTGTGAAGAAGAAGGATGGAACGGACCAACTTTGTGTTGATTACCGTCCATTGAACAAGAAGACCATCAAGAACAAATATCCACTTCCCAACATCAATGAGCTGTTCGAACAACTCAAAGGTGCCCAAGTATTCTCCAAGCTTGATCTCCGTATGGGTTATCATCAGATTCGAATCCGTGAGCAAGATATTCCCAAGATGGCTTTCAGGACAAGCTATGGTTCATATGAATACACTGTCATGTCTTTTGGCCTCGTCAATGCTCCTCCAACTTTCTCTCGCATGATGAACTTCATCTTCAACGCCTACACCAATGACTTTGTTTTGGTCTATCTTGACGACATTCTGGTTTTCTCGAAGAACAAGGAAGATCATGCCAAGCACTTGCGTTTGGTACTCGATAAGCTCAGAGAACACCAACTCTACGCCAAGTTCTCCAAGTGCGAATTTTGGCTCGATGAGGTTCTTTATCTTGGTCATATCATCTCTGCCAAGGGCATTGCGGTGAATCCTGAGAAGGTGTCTGCAATTGTGAATTGGGAACCTCCTCAGAACGTGAAGCAACTCCGTAGCTTCCTCGGTCTCGCAAGCTATTGCCGAAGATTCGTTGAAAACTTTTCCAAGATCGCGAAGCCTCTCTCAAATCTTCTCCAGAAGCACATCAAGTACGTTTGGTCTTCGGAGTGTGACATCGCTTTCAACACTTTGAAAGAGAAATTGGTCACTGCTCCAGTTCTGACTCCGCCTGATGAATCCAAGCCGTACGAGGTCTTTTGCGATGCCTCTCTCCAAGGTCTTGGCGCAGTGTTGATGCAAGAGAAGAAAGTTGTTGCTTATACCTCTCGCCAATTGAAGCCCAATGAGAAGAACTACCCCACTCATGATCTCGAGTTGGCGGCAGTTATGCATGCTCTTTTGACTTGGAGACATCTCTTATTGGGAAGAAAAGTGGACATTTTCACTTATCACAAGAGTCTCAAGTACATCTTCACTCAGCCTAATCTCAACCTCAGGCAAACTCGATGGGTCGAAATGATTCAAGAGTATAATCCGAGTATCGAGTATACTCCAGGCAAGGCCAATATGATTGTTGACGCATTGAGCAGGAAGGGTTATTGCAACAGTCTGATTCTCAAGCCTTATCAACCCGAGCTTTGTGAAGCTTTCCGCAAACTTAATCTGCAAGTTGTTCCTCAAGGTTTCCTCGCCAACCTTCAAGTCTCTCCTACCTTGGAAGACCAGATTCACCAAGCTCAGCTTCTTGATGCTATGGTGAAAAAGGTGAAGATTGGGATTGCCAAGAGTCAACCCAAGTACAAGTGCTACCGCCTTGATGATAAGGATACTCTCTTCTTCGAGGATCATATTATTGTGCCCAAAGGTGACCTTCGTAAAGTGATCATGAACTAGGCTCACAATTCTCTCCTCTCCATCCACCCTGGGAGCACGAAGATGTATCAGGACCTCAAGCAGGCTTATTGGTGGACTCGAATGAAGCGCGAGATTGCTCAGTTCGTGAATGAATGTGATGTCTGCAGAAGAGTGAAGGCAGAACACCAAAGACCAGCTGGTCTCCTCCAACCTCTTGCCATTCCAGAATGGAAGTTTGACCACATTGAGATGGACTTCGTGACTGGGTTTCCAAAGTCCAAACGTGGCAATGATGCTATATTCGTTGTCATCGACAAACTCGCCAAAGTGGCTCACTTTCTGCCTATCAAAGAGTCTATCACGACAGCTCAATTGGCGAAACTCTATACCTCTCAAATTGTCTCTCTGCACGGTATTCCACAAGTGATCTCGTCAGACCATGGCAGCATTTTTACCTCCAAGTTTTGGGATTCTTTTCAGAAGGCCATGGGCACCAACATCCGCTTCAGCACAGCTTTCCATCCTCAAACTAGCGGTCAAGTCGAGCATGTCAACCAGATTCTTGAAGATATGCTCAGGGCTTGTGTGATCTCCTTCGGCATGAACTGGGAGGATTGCCTTCCTTATGCTGAATTCTCCTACAACAATAGTTTTCAAGCAAGTTCAGGCAAGGCCCCATTTGAAATTCTGTATGGCAGGAAGTGCCGTACCCCTCTCAACTGGTCTGAAACCGGTGAACGTCAGCTTCTCAGAAATGACTTAATCACAGAGGCAGAGGAGATGTGCAAAGTCATTCGAGATAACCTCAAAGCAGCCCAATCCCGCCAGAAGAGCTACTATGATAGTAAGCACCGTGATTTGGCTTTCGAGATCGGAGATCATGTTTACCTCCGCATCTCTCCTATGAAAGGTACTCGTCGCTTCGGTATCAAAGGGAAGCTTGCCCCTAGATACGTGGGACCTTTCAAGATTGTCAGCAAGAGAGGCGATCTCGCCTATCAACCCGAGCTTCCTTGAAACTTTGCAAATGTGCATGACATGTTCCATGTCTCTCAGCTCCGAAAGTGCTTCAAGACTCCTGACCGCACCGTCAACTTCGAGGACATTGAGCTCCAAGAATATCTCTCTTGTCGTGAGCACCCCGTTGCTATTCTTGAAGAAACTGAACGCAAGACCCGCAACAAGTCAGACAAATTCCTCAAAGTCAAGTGGTCGCACCATTCCAACCGTGAAGCTACCTGGGAACGCAAGGATCACCTCCGTTCCGAGTACCCGACGTTCTTCAGTCCTAGATCTCGGGACGAGATCCTTTCGTAGTAGTGGAGTGTTGTAACACCCCGGATGTGATTTCCGGCCTTAAGTTATTTTATTTTCTCGGGTTCGGGTTTTTGTCCCCGTGTGTTGTTGTCGTTGTCATGCATCTCATATCATGTCATCATGTGCATTGCATTTGCATACGTGTTCATCTCATGCATTCGAGCATTTTCTCCGTTGTCCGTTTTGCATTCCGGCGCTTCGTTCTCCTCCAGTGGTCATTTCTATCTTTCTTTCGTGTGTGGGGATTAAACATTTCCGGATTGGGCCGAGACCTGCCAAGCGGCCTTGGTTTACTACCGGTAGACCGCCTGTCAAGTTTCGTATCATTTGGACTTCGTTTGATGCTCCAACGGTTAACCGAGGGACCGAAAAGGCCTCGTGTGTGTTGCAGCCCAACACCCCTTCAATTTGGCCCAAAACCCACCAAAACTCTCTCCATCATCTAGAGCGTTCGATCACGATCGTGTGGCCGAAAACAGCACCTCTTTTGGACACTCCAAGCTCCTCCTACCTCTATAAATACCCCCTCCCCGAAATTTCGGATCCAAAACCACCCTAAACCCTAGCCCCGCACCTCCGGGTAGCCGGACAACGTCCGCCGCCACCGGACATTTTGCCCGCACCTGTCACCGGCCGCCACGTGGCAACGCCGGCCGCCTCCCGCGCGAGGCCCGCCGAGCCCGCTCGGGACCCCCG
>NC_057803.1:106548804-106558996 GCF_018294505.1 Triticum aestivum
CGGCGGGATCCGACAAGTCCGGCGCCGCCCTCCGCTACCTCGCCGTCCGGCCGGCCTCCTCTCTCCGGCGACCCCATCTCCGACCAGCGAACATCGGACTCCGTGCGTGCTACAGTACTGCCGGATCTGGATCTGAACGAAGGGGTTGACTTTTTCGTCCCCAACCCTAATTATTTTGCTATCTTTGACATGCCTTAACTTCATCATCGTAGCTTCGATTCGTTCATGTAGCATATCAAAATGTTCATCTCAGAGAGTACATCATTTGATCTCATTGCATCATTTTCATTTGAGTTCATCTTGATGCCCGTAATGCTGTTAGAAGAATGCTATTTGAGATAATTGTCAGATTTGCTGCTCCAAATAGATATTTGTCATTTTTGCCATGATTATTGTGTGCACGATATGCCCATGAGCTCTACATGTGTTTTGTTATATGTTTTGCCATCTATCCATAGGTGCAACCCATGTATTTTTGTGATGTGTGTGGTGACTAGCACAAGTTTGCAAAGTGGAGCATTTGTTAATGCTGATTTCAGGGACTTAGCATTTCCACCAAGTCCTTGACCTGTTTATCTCATATGGCCATATGTTCATATTGTTTCCTAGTGATCCGTGCCTCTTTTGAGGATGATCAGTAAGGATGTTTTGTTAATCTTGTAGTGCTCTATCCATCCATGTCTTTGTTTGCAATTATGGAGCACCCTAGCTTGAGTCAATCGAGCTCTACTTTTGTCATTTCGTGAATCTGGGCAGATTATCTACTTGTTAGCAATTTTGCCGAGGATGTTGTAGTTGATCCATGCATGCTATGTTATTGTTCTTGCCATGTCTAGCTTGCATTTTATGTATTCTTGATGGGTGTATGCTTAGATTGTCATGACTTGCTCTGTAGTGAGTGCATCGAGCTCGTAAACATGCCTACTTGATATCTGTTTCAGCATGCTCCAGTTTTCACTAAGTCTGAGAACTGATTATGTTTTTGCCATGTTCGCATGCTTGCAAATGTATTTTCTGATCCCTTTTGGCTCAAGGTCACTAAGGGACTTTTGGTAAGCTCTTTGAGTAGCTCCATGCCATGCTTTACTTTGCCATGTTCAGGTCTTGTAGCATATTGTTTTCATGCTCCAAAGAGTGCTATCTGATCTGAAATTCTAGACAAGTGTTAATTTCACTAAGTCTGAAATCTGTTTACCAAATGCATTTTTGCCATACTTGTTTGAACCTGTTAATGGATGAATTGGCCGTAGCTCAGTGCTAGACTTTTGTTAAGCTTCATGAATGGATTCCTGCCATGTATTTTGATGCCATGTTTGAGTGCTGTAGCATGTTCATCTTGTTGCATTTAGATGGCTACTTGCTGTGAATCGTAGAACGTGGTCATATTTGAATCGCTTGCCATTTCCAAACCGTAACTCCGATTCAGGCGTTCTTTATATCGTTTTCAAGTGATTTCATCCCATCTTTCCAGTGGCACACTTGGATTTCCAAGTTGAGGCTAGGTTCATGCATTCCTTGTCAAATCTTGCATATGCATCACATATTCATCCCGCATAGCATACCATGTTTGCATCATATTGTTTGAGCTTTGCACGTGGTTGATTGTGTCTTTGTTACTTGTTTGTCTTGTTTAGGTAGAGCCGGGAGATGAGTTTGCTAATGAGGAGCCCGTTGAGTTTGCTTTCGAGGGTCCAGTCAACTCTGACAACTTTGCAAGCAAGATGATCATACCCTCGAAATCACTACTATCTTTGCTTTGCTAGATGCTCGCTCTTTTGCTATGCCTATGCTATGATGCCTACCACTTGCTCACCATGCCTCCCAAATTGCCATGTCAAACCTCTAACCCACCATGTCCTAGCAAACCGTTGATTGGCTATGTTACCGCTTTGCTCAGCCCCTCTTATAGCGTTGCTAGTTGCAGGTGAAGATTGGAGACCGTTCCTTGTTGGAACATTATTTACTTGTTGGGATATCATTATATTGCCATCTTAATTGCATCTATATACTTGGTAAAGGGTGGAAGTCTCGGTCTCTCGCCTAGTGTTTTGTTCCACTCTTGCCGCCCTAGTTTCCGTCATATCGGTGTTATGTTCCCGGATTTTGCGTTCCTTACGCGGTTGGGTTATAATGGGAACCCCTTGATAGTTCGCCTTGATTAAAGCTTTTCCAGCAATGCCCAACCTTGGTCTTACCATTTGCCACCTAGCCTCTTTTTCCCTTGGGTTTTCGGAGCCCGAGGGTCATCTTATTTAACCCCCCCCCCCGGGCCAGTGCTCCTCTGAGTGTTGGTCCGAACTAGAGTCCTATGCAGCGCCCCCTCGGGGAAACTCGAGGTTTGGTTTTAGTTGTATGGAGAGCTCATCTGAGTGTGCCCTGAGAACGAGATATGTGCAGCTCCTATCGGGATTTGTCGGCACATTCGGACAGTGTTGCTGGATTGGTTTTGACTTGTCGAAGTGTCTTGATGAACCGGGATACCGAGTCTGATCGGAATGTCTCGGGAGGAGGTCTATTCCTTCGTTGACCGTGAGAGCTTGTCATGGGCTAAGTTGGGACTCCCCTGCAGGGTTTTGAACTTTTGAAAGCCGTGACCGCGGTTATGGGCAGATGGGAATTTGTTAATGACCGGTTGTAGATAAATTGAACCTTAACTTAATTAAAATGAATCAACAGTGTGAGTTACCGTGATGGTCTCTTCTCGGCGGAGTCTGGGAAGTGAACACGGTGTTGGAGTAATGCTTGCGCAAGTTGTCCTCTAGTTTCTCGCTCGCGCTTTGCCCCCTCTTCTCGCTCTCTTTTGCGAACAGGTTAGCCACTATATATGCTAGTCGCTTGCTGCAGCTCCACATATTTTACCTTACATTACCTATAAGCTTAAATAGTCTTGATCGCGAGGGTGCGAGATTGCTGAGTCCCTATGGCTCATAGATTACTTCCAAACCAGATGCAGGGCCTGATGATTCCGCTCCTGGTGACGCGCTTGAGCTCAAGTGGGAGTTCGACGAGGACTCTCAACGATACTACGTGTCTTTCCCTGATGATCAGTAGTGGTGCCCAGTTGGGGTGATTGGGACCATGTCGCATGTTGGGTTATCTTTTATTTTGGCGCCGTAGTCGGGCCATGAGTGTTTGAATGTTGTAATGCTATTTATGTACTTGATTGACGTGGCGAGTGTAAGCCAACTATGTTATCTCCCCTTTATTATTTATATTACATGGGATGTTGTGAAGATTGCCTAACTTGCGACATTGCTTTGAATGTGGTTATGTCTCTAAGTCGTGCCTCGACACGTGGGAGCTATAGCCACATCGAGGGCGTTACAACCCTTACCCATCCCTTCTGAGGTTACCCATCAACCTTACCAATACCCGTCAACGGGTATAATTTTTTCATACATGTTACCCAACAGGGTAGATGGGTACCCACAGGTAAAATTACTCATGTTTTCGAAGTATCAATTTGAACAACTCGTAGTCATAACTGTTAGAGTTGTATTTACGATGCCTTTTGGCTTTCTGTATTTTGGCCTTGGCGTCCCAACTGTACTTGTATATATGATGGCTTTGGCGTCAAGATAATACTAAGTTTCATATTTCCTAACAATAACAACAACATACAATCATAATTTATAACAACACATACTTATAAACAACACATCATAAACAACAACACGTATAATAAAAACACTTTCTCTTAAACAACAACACATAAAACAACATCAAATAGTTCATAAATTCACGACAAAGTGTAGACTGTAGAGATAATTCTGAGTTCACATAGATTTTATATGGGTACGTGGGTATGTGGGTATGGGTTATACGGACCCATACCCGTGCCTGCTCTACCCGATGGGTTTCAGATTTCCCTATTTATATACTCATGGGTAACTTTTTGTCTCATGTCCTTACTCTAATAAGGTTTTCACCCACAAGATACATGGTAATGGGTACCCATTGCCATCCCTAGTCGGTTGGGTTGTGCAAGGTGGCATGGTGGTCACACGACGATTGGCCTAGATCTCACTGGGGCGTAATCATGACTGGGGGTCGATGGTGGCTCGTCTGGCAGCCTGCTCCTTGCAGTGGCGCTCCAACCTCAAGGAAGCGCCTTACAGTGTCCTGGACCCGTTGAAGGTTGGCTTCGCCTCCTATGACCAACGCGGTTGCGCCACCGCCCGGCTGGTTGGGTGGTGTTGTGGCATGGTTCGTGGGATGGGATGGGGTGTCGTGGAGCTGTGGGTGGCGGGTGCGGTGACTGGGCTTACTGGGCGGCGGACGTCAGGGCGGCAGTCTGAAATTGTGGTCCTATTGCACGTACGCCTGGTCAGTGGCCCTGGAATCCATTGTGGCATGAACTCCAAGGGGTGAAGTCTACGCTCCTTGTGTGGGCTACATGTCAGTGCTACGTGGGCTGTGAGTCCGCGGGTGCATTGGCTTCGGTGATGTGTCTTGGCCAAGCACGGTCAACAAACAATGTTGTTTTCTTGGCTTGTTGACGATAACGACCTATCTATGATGCATGGCTATTTTGACTTGGGCGGATAGCTAGGCATGATGTGATTATGTTGGGTTTGATGATCTCCAATAATGCTTAACATTGACTTTGGTTAATGCGGCGACGACAGCATCCCCGGGCGTCATTGCCCTTCTTGGGGCTGTCGTCGTGGAGCCCCTTCACATCCCTCAACATTTGGTCTCGAGCTCCCTGGTGGAGAACCCAAGTTTCAACATTGGCTAGAACTAGCATCAGGGACATACCAATAACTTCCCCCATAGGGATGTCAGCTTGGAGGTTCGATCTTCCGTTAGAAAACAGCGCCTATGTGGACTTGCAGTTTTGGCACAACTAGTGTTGCTAAGATTTTGTAAGATGGGGCAATACCTCCTGCTCATGTTATAGGGTGTCGACTCTAATTGTCTGGGTGGCGCTTGGTTGTTACACAGCTTGGGGTTGGTGTGTGTCCCTGGGATGTATTGATATTTGGCTAGTTTTCTTTAGGATGCAAATATCTTGCCAATGTTCGCTGAGAGAGAAATTGCCAACAAAAAGGGCATTTGTCTGTTAGGGACTTGCCATGCACGAGAAGGAAAATTGCCATATGAAGGGAACTGCCAGCGAACACAGTGTATTTTTTAACAAAAGGTCATTTGTTTGATTCTGGTCACATGGTTTTAGGGAAGTTCGCTATCAACTCTTTCACGATAAACATTCGTCCACTATTATTTCCGTTTCTCTATTTAATAAAAAATGGCAGACTATCGGTTGGCTGAGAAAAACTAAGGTCACCTTTGGTTCATAGGATTGGAAAATCATAGAAATAGGGAAGTCATAGGAAATGAGATGACATGCATCTCAAATCCTATGCATAGGAATAGAAAATGAGATGCCCTTTGATTCACACCATAGGATTTTTTCCATTGAGTCTAGGCTAATGTTTATTTTCCTATAAAATGTGAAGGATAGGGAGAATTCCTCCATAGGAATATGATTTCATTCCTACAAACCAAAGAGCTCTGAAGGAATTTTTCCTATAGAAATCCTATTCTCTGAAAATCCTACAAAATTCCTTCAAACCAAAGGAGGCCTAACATTAAGAAATGTTCCCAATAGTCATGCATCATAGGTATGTCGTTATCGTCACACATCATACCGGTTTTGACGATAACGACCTACCTATGATACATGATGCACTATCACTGGTTCCGATGTCTCAGAGCATCTACAGCCCGGCCCGTCCCCTTAAATCATCTTGAAACATTTGTGAACGTGTCCGGTCACTCACCGGACGAGTGGGAGAAGGAAAAAAGCAACCCAACTGGACCTACTATATCATACCTATACATCTGGGTTGTCCGCAAACCCACATTTTGATACCAAATATGGGGACGACATGAGAACACGCGGGCGCGCCCGATCATTCTGTCACGTAGGACCCAACCTACCACGTAGTATTTTTGTTCTTTTCTCTCTTCATCTTCACAAATCACATGCAAGTGACCAGACATGTTCACGAACAGGAGGGGTACCATGTTGGATGATGAAGTGCATCTGAACATAGATCCGGAGATAATGCGGTTGTTTTGAGGATCTGTAGATGCCCCAAACATTTAGTTACATGTCCCATGAAGTCTTTACCATTCTGCCAATTAGTTGTTGTAATACCTTAAAGATTCACGCACACGCTCCAGCCTTCCCGATCCTTTTTTACGGAGCTGGACGGCGGGCAGCAGTGGCCGGGACAACACTCCGGGTCTGCCACGCATCACGAGGTTTACGCCGGCGATGGCCATCTCCTTTGTTGGAGGTGGTCGGCCTGAGGCTGGGTGGTCGAATCTCGAGATCCATCATCTAGTCCCGTCCGCGAGTCGGGTAGACATAGTTGGGATGAAAACCAAGTCCGATGACAGCGTTTTGTGTCGTTTCCTTGATGAAGGCATCGTCATGTAACTACTGTCTACCCACTCGTGATGCTTCGGGGAAAACCCTAGGATCTAGTCTTCTAGATCGGATGATGGCGGTACTGCGGTGCCGTTTCTCTCTTGGGAGCATCATTTGTGGAGCACGCTAGAAGACAGAGGCAGGAGGTGGAGCGGCTTCGTCTTGCACGGAGCTTCGGTGGATATGTCAAGTCATGTCTAGTCGACAGGTGCTACGTTGTGTCATGCCTGATCGGCAGGTGCTACGCACGACTGATCTTCCTAAGTCTTCGCGTCTGGATGGATGAGCACAAGGCGGTGGTGCCGTTGGGCGCCATGGTGGCGTCGACGGATGGCCGGACTGGCAAGGATGATGCAGATATCTCTTCTAAAGATGGGTCAGCCGTCCGATGATGCTGGTGGCTTCTAAAATGTGTGCATGTGGTGTACGTTTTAGGTTTGCTGCACCGGCTGTTGGTTCCGATACGTTATGTGGATGGATCGATGACA
The DNA here is from genome assembly GCF_018294505.1 of Triticum aestivum. Taxonomy (NCBI): domain Eukaryota; kingdom Viridiplantae; phylum Streptophyta; class Magnoliopsida; order Poales; family Poaceae; genus Triticum; species Triticum aestivum. The sequence goes on from NC_057803.1 coordinate 106,555,735, forward strand.
ACACCGGTTTTAGATATGGGGAGTGAGAGCACTCTGCATTATCGAGTTTGTAGGTGTGAGTGATTGTTTCAGATGGCTTGATGTATGTTCTTATTCGACCTTCATCGAATAATTAATAAAGACAGATGTATACATCGATTGATGCAGAAGCTGGGGGATTTAACCTCCTTTTCTATAAAAAAATTGCCGTAGTACCTTTTCATCTCATTTTTCTCCCACCCGACAACTCCCACCCCACTGCCAGTCGCTGCCACCGTGGCAGCAGATCCCCATCCATTCTTCCATCCAACCGAACCGAGCCCGAGTGACTCGCCTCACCGGTGGCAGACTGGGTTGCCTAGTTTCCTGATATAATGAATGCTTCTTTTCAAATAGTATCCATAAGCACTCCACCATTTTGGTTCGGAGGTTAAAGCAGAAAGCCTACGATGACAAAACCTTTTACATGTTCGGATGAAGGTACAGGTTGATCATAATGTACATGAATACATTAAATCAAACACCTATTCCTTATCTATTCCATCCATAAGACTGTCTAAACTACAGTCTTCCGGTGAATACTTCGCAGCTATCATTACTTGGCCATGCACCAAATTCACTAGAATTTCTTTCCCGTCTGGTCCTTGTGGTCCCACTCGGGCCATATGATTTGGATCCGGCTTGGTGAAACGTGTCTTCACCATGGCCCAAGCTTCTCGTGCGCCTTCACGACAGGCGGATGTCTTCCATAGCTCAAACCGGCGCCGGGCACCTTTGAATAAGTTTGCCAAGCCTTCCATACTTTCTGGAGGGGTATGAGATGGCCATAATGCCTTCACCATACTCCTCATGGCTTTCTGGGCCCAAGCATGTACCACGGACAGTTCCTTCATCACGTCGCCTTGAAATACGGATACTTCTTCCTCCGGGCGACCAGTTAATAAGCCTGTAAAGCAACAGAGTAATGACGTTCCAAACTATGGACTAAACATGAGCCCTAGGGTGGTTTAACAATGGAGGGAAGACATACCGAATATACTGCCCTTCAGCTTCTCATTTTCCTTCTGAGCGGCCGATAACTAAGCATTTAAGTTCTCTATCTCATCGGATTGTTTGTCTTTTCTCTTTTCCCCCCTCGTGTTTATTATTCCCGGATGCACTCACTGCGGCCTTTTTCATTTCCGCCAATTCGGCGATGACAACATTCACATGTGTCTGATTCACCTTTAGCTCCTGGGATGTAGCGACCCGACCTCAAACGGTCAAGTCTCTGTGCTTCAGTGTCATCCCTGGATCGGTAATGCTGACACACACATTACTCGAAGGATTTATAACAAAGTAGCAATCACACACTTATTACATCGAATATCTCAAAAGACAAATTATTACAATAAATATGGCTTAAGGCCATCTAATACGGTAATAGCGGATGGCTTGGGAGATAAAGTGAGTCCATCAACTCCAACGGCATAGCTGAGCTGCACGGCAATGACCTAACGAACCTTACTCCTCGTCTGAAAAGTCTGCAACATAATACATTGCAGCCCGAAAACGGGTCAGCACATGGAATATGCTGGCAAGATAACATGGTAGAGCAAGAACAGAATAATGCTATCACTACATGCATATTTGGCTGGTGGAAAGCTCTATGGTTATGGTTTTTTGCGAAAAGCCAATTTTTCCCTACAACAAAGGAATAAATTTTATTTAACTATCATGGTAGTTGAAACATCATTGAGAAGGTTCCTCCAACTCAATCCCAATTAAAGTAGTTAACAACCCAACAATATTATTTAATAGTGATGAGATACTTAGGATACTCCAAGTACTAGATACTCAAGATGTCCATAACCAGGGACACGGCTAACCATGATTAGTTTATACACTTTGGAGAGGTTTGCGCACTTTTCCCCACAAGACTCGATCTCCTCCGTTGAATTTCTCTCACTACATGGTGTTTGAGGAACGGATGACCGAGACACAATCTTTCAGAAGCATTAACTCCTTACTCCGGGCAGACCATACCAACCTACATCCCTCTACCTGCTGATCCACCTCTTCAGGAGCTTCACACAACTTACTCAACTATGCTAGAGCCCATAATAGCTTGTGGCTGCACACGGAAATTCTAGCATGAAAATATCTTAGTTCTCTTTGAGCCTGGGTGGCGGACGTTAGGATGATCACACGGGTACTCCCGGATATACTAGGACAACACTGGGTTCTCTAGGTGCCCGACAAGCAATCTACCCAGATGTGTATTAAAGTTGCCACCTTAAGTTGAACCATTAATTAACAATCTCACATCTGTCATGGATTCACTCACCCAAACCACGTCTATGAGCATAGCATAGCAATATAAGCAATACGTAGAAGTAACTCCCAAGGTTTGCATATAACAGGCAATAGGTTCTACCTCATCAACTACTTCCCAACCCACATGTTAATCACATCCTAATCATGCAATGTTTGAGGATTGGAACTAATGCATAAAAACTAGGTATAAAAGGAGTATGATTAAAGTGTTACTTGCCTTGCTGATGATCCGCGAAACCTAGGGACTCGTAGTAGCACGCTTCGCAGTCTAGATGTTCTACCGCAAGCAAACAATAGCATACATAAGCAATCAAGCAAATAAACATGGGTAAATCTCAAATAAGAAGATCTAACCAGAAAGTTCAACTTAAGAACTCCGGTTTGCGAAAAGAATCAAATCAAACGGAGCAACGAAACTCAAACTGCGAAAGCAACAAGATCCGTTTACTAATCTGGACTAAAGTCGAAATTTACAGTACCAAAATCTTGTTCAAGTTTATTAAACAGAAAGAGGGTTTCGAGACGAAGATCTAGGCGCTTAAATCGCCCGATTCCGACAAACGAGGTGAAAAGATAAACTGAAACGAAAATTGGATCAAAAATCATGATCGAAAATAATCACAAAAAACCCGAGAAAAAGAAAAACTGACGAACAGGCTAACGAACGAACGTTCATTATCTGTAATTAACGAGTGAAAACCATTCGTTAAAATGAACGTATGGATGAACGTCCGCTAAATAAACTAAACCGGAAAAAATCGACCTATTCTAAAAAAACGAACCTAGGATTTTCAAAAGAAAAACCAGATCGGTTTTCTAGAGAAAACCGACGGCGACAGCTACCTCGTCGGATTCGGCGGGGCGCGGGGCTCCGACGGGGCTGGGTGGCGTCGGCGGCGACGGTGGAGGGCGGCGGCGCTGGGCGGCTACACGGCAAGCTACAGTGCCGGGCGGCGGCGCGGCAAGC